>NW_022639593.1:883570-884907 GCF_010583005.1 Odontomachus brunneus
TCGCGAGCGACGGCAAACAGTCGCCTGTTCGCCGCGTCGGCAAATTGCCGTCGGCTCCCGGACACGCCACTAAGATCTTCGCGAGAGTTGGGCGCCAGGTACGGAAAGGCCGCACCACCTCGATAAACGCGAGAATAAATAATTATCACAAAAGAAATGCGCGTCCCGGAACCGTCGGGACCGGTAGCTCGATTAAATTAAAGTCGGAGACGGGATGGGTTAGAAGGAAGCGAAATCACTAGACTCGATATCAGTAATAATGAGACGTTTATTCGGGGACTCTCGCACGTCCCGATAGTCAGTATACGCGAGACGGTACTATTCGCGAAATGTTACACGAAGCCCGAGGACGCTTTCCTCGGGCGAGCCTTCTTTATTCGCGCGACCACTCCGCGGACGAGACACGACACGATACGATACGGTGTGCGACACAAACAAATTTAGAGCAGATGGTCAGTCTTACAACTTTCGGCGACAGCCCTGGCGTCGGCGACGGCGTCGGCGGTGGCGGTAGCGGTGGCGGTCCTCTCTCTCTCGTACTCTCTCTCTCTCCTCTCCTCTCTCTCGTCCTCTCTCGCCTCGTTCTCTCTCTCCTCTCCTCTCTCTCGTCCTCTCTCGCCTCGTTCTCTCTCACTTCACACTCTCTCACTCCGCACGCTCGCCCTCCCGTACTCTCTCTCTCTGCTCTCTCTCCCTTTCTCTCTCTCTCTCTCGCACTATAACTATGTCGTCGGTATCCTTCTTACACGTCTGAACGCGGCGGTAGTCGCGGTAAGGCTAACAGCTGATCGGCTCTGGGAGGATCACGTATCCTCGTGGATCCTCCCTCGTCGCTGCCCCTCTCGTCCTGGGGTGGTCGGTAGTCGGGAATCGGCAGATTTCGGTATTCTGGTCTCGAGACGCTTTTCGTCTCGAGACACTGTTGTCATCGGGAGTTCGCTTGTTGTCTCTCACGGCTCTCCCGTTTTTTTTTTCCTGCCGGGTTTCTCGTGACGGCTGCTTCGCTAAAAGTAAATACAGCTGATCCGTCTAAACGCGATACTGTATTATAACTACGATACTTCTCAGCAATAGAATATTTTCTATTGCTGAGCGCCCGATAATTCGCGATAATAATTCTGCGTCACCAAAGTACGAGAGTGCGATTCACCTGAGCAGGGCTTCGCTCGTTGTCGTCCTCTGCATCCTCCCTCGATGTCCTCCGCTCCTTGTCCTGGTGGCCGGCAAGGGGCGTCGAGGGGCACAAAATTCGGGACGCGCTGACCTTCGCATCTGCTCCGCTCGCAAAAATCGCTTCTTCGCTTTGTTCTAAATTTTCACAACAAACAATCCGACGG
>NW_022639593.1:886191-888098 GCF_010583005.1 Odontomachus brunneus
CAAATTGCCGTCGGCTCCCGGACACGCCACTAAGATCTTCGCGAGAGTTGGGCGCCAGGTACGGAAAGGCCGCACCACCTCGATAAACGCGAGAATAAATAATTATCACAAAAGAAATGCGCGTCCCGGAACCGTCGGGACCGGTAGCTCGATTAAATTAAAGTCGGAGACGGGATGGGTTAGAAGGAAGCGAAATCACTAGACTCGATATCAGTAATAATGAGACGTTTATTCGGGGACTCTCGCACGTCCCGATAGTCAGTATACGCGAGACGGTACTATTCGCGAAATGTTACACGAAGCCCGAGGACGCTTTCCTCGGGCGAGCCTTCTTTATTCGCGCGACCACTCCGCGGACGAGACACGACACGATACGATACGGTGTGCGACACAAACAAATTTAGAGCAGATGGTCAGTCTTACAACTTTCGGCGACAGCCCTGGCGTCGGCGACGGCGTCGGCGGTGGCGGTAGCGGTGGCGGTCCTCTCTCTCTCGTACTCTCTCTCTCTCCTCTCCTCTCTCTCGTCCTCTCTCGCCTCGTTCTCTCTCTCCTCTCCTCTCTCTCGTCCTCTCTCGCCTCGTTCTCTCTCACTTCACACTCTCTCACTCCGCACGCTCGCCCTCCCGTACTCTCTCTCTCTGCTCTCTCTCCCTTTCTCTCTCTCTCTCTCGCACTATAACTATGTCGTCGGTATCCTTCTTACACGTCTGAACGCGGCGGTAGTCGCGGTAAGGCTAACAGCTGATCGGCTCTGGGAGGATCACGTATCCTCGTGGATCCTCCCTCGTCGCTGCCCCTCTCGTCCTGGGGTGGTCGGTAGTCGGGAATCGGCAGATTTCGGTATTCTGGTCTCGAGACACTTTTCGTCTCGAGACACTGTTGTCATCGGGAGTTCGCTTGTTGTCTCTCACGGCTCTCCCGTTTTTTCCTGCCGGGTTTCTCGTGACGGCTGCTTCGCTAAAAGTAAATACAGCTGATCCGTCTAAACGCGATACTGTATTATAACTACGATACTTCTCAGCAATAGAATATTTTCTATTGCTGAGCGCCCGATAATTCGCGATAATAATTCTGCGTCACCAAAGTACGAGAGTGCGATTCACCTGAGCAGGGCTTCGCTCGTTGTCGTCCTCTGCATCCTCCCTCGATGTCCTCCGCTCCTTGTCCTGGTGGCCGGCAAGGGGCGTCGAGGGGCACAAAATTCGGGACGCGCTGACCTTCGCATCTGCTCCGCTCGCAAAAATCGCTTCTTCGCTTTGTTCTAAATTTTCACAACAAACAATCCGACGGAACGCGATACTCGGCAAGGTCTCGAAAAACCGTTAGCGACACGGCACGCGATAAACATTCTCTACACTAATCGACACGGGATTCTTGAGACGGGCGCCTCCACGGCTGCCACGTCACAATGTGTACAAAAATAAGCAATAAATCGGCACGTTTTTGCCAAACCGAGATGTCCCTTAGCGAACCAAGTATTATGTAAAATACTTATTTTAAAATTACACACTTTTCGGTGCCTTTTCCGTCCGCGTACTTGCTTGTAATATTTATTGGTACAGTGGAGTATTAAGGAATCTAAATCACTCGTGGTATTTATGATGTTGTTGCACCGCGGACATGTTGTGTCTCGTTGAATAACCGCTTTATTACGCAAGTATTCTAAGAGCTCCTGTTCGTTGTGCGTTAGATATAGAAATTCATGCAGTAACATTTCGCGAATATTCTAGCACGTTCTACAACTGATATTATTCGCGACTGAGAACCGACTAATAGAGGATACCGAATTTAACGTTTAGCATTGCTTTATATATTCCACAAATATCTATGTAATGTATTCATATGTCCGATGCGTGATATTTCTGTTTATAAACACTTTAGTTTGATACATATCAACGGCATCA
>NW_022639593.1:888108-889433 GCF_010583005.1 Odontomachus brunneus
AATACATACCAACGGCATCAACGTGTGTACACACTACGCAATATACAAAATTGAATACACACAAACACACACACACGTGTGCGTGTGTGTGTAGCAAGCATCTTCTTAGTTTAGAAATTCGATGTTTTTGTATACACGGTGTCCAAAAATTATATTAATTTTATGCAACTTTTTTTCTTAATAACTTTTTAATAAACAACGAGCGACGCCTAAAACCTTTTGGATGTTACTCAAAATGATGACCTTGACAACATATGTGAAAATCATTGTCCTCGGAAGGTGGTCCGTTTTTATCAATATTTACCGAAATTAATACATGGAAAACAACTATTTTCTGATCCTTGAAGTGTTTTCCTTGTTAAACGAATATTGGCCGAACGCGCCGTGCAGTTCGACAGAATGTCTCGTGATATTGAGCAAAATCTGTAAGTACTTGTGTCTCGTATGTCCTTTCTGTCGCAGTAGCGTACTACGTACACAAGTTGTGAAATAAAATTGTAATATTTATATGCTGAAAAAAATTAGAAATAAGAGTTACAAAATCGCTAGTATATGTTTATACTATACAACACGTTGAGTTGATATAGCTGTATCAACGTAATGTGTTGAGTCAATATCAAACTTATGTACAGAACATGTTGTATCATCCATATTCGGTAATCACTAATTAGTATATCAAGAATATAAAATAAATAATGACATGACATTTAAAACGAGTACATAACATATATAAATAATAATAGGAATCCACTCTTGGCCAATAAAAATTGTACGTATTATCCTCTATACATATATACGAGTACATACAGGGTGTTTAAAAATTAGACCGACAAACTTTGAGGGTCGAAACATTGATTATCTCACACGCTCGAAGACTGCAAGAATATTTTGAACCTGATATACTGCAGCAGTAATTCGGGCTATCAATTCAGCTTCTGTTTCAATAGGTGTCTCATAAATTCGACGATGTCATCTTTGTGTTGAAGCAAATGGAGGAATTTTTGAACATTTATTATAATTGAGCTAATTAATTGCGCATTTTTGTTCCGTTCTTTTGTTGATTGTTTTTTGAAGATTAATATATATATATATACAGGGTGTTCGGAAAGTACCGGGACGCCCGAATATCAGGAAAAATATAAGTTTTACAAAAAAATGTTTCAGACAAAAGTTGTGGCGTTTAAAAAGATGTATTTACTGATCACATCAGTTTGACCTTGGGTTGCGTAGCGAAGGTCAGGTCAAGGTCACATTAATTTTTTTAAATGGAACACCCCATTTTTCATTGCATATTCTTATAGCACATCTCGAGAGCTTTCCAAAAC
>NW_022639593.1:889443-889670 GCF_010583005.1 Odontomachus brunneus
AATTAAAATAAATTTAATTTTTCCAATTATGTTTATTTTTTATTAAAATCATAAAATTCCTGTTTTGCACCCTGTAGTATTAAAACGAAGTGTCGTAGAGAAAAACATTATTGACAAAATATGTTTGTTCTTGTGTCCTCTATTTCCCCTCAAAGTTTGTTGGTCTAATTTTTTTACACCCTATATATATATATGTATATATATATATATATATATATATATATATA
>NW_022639593.1:890225-891095 GCF_010583005.1 Odontomachus brunneus
CTTAGCCGGTGTGGTCCGGGTTTCGTTCGTGAAATGAAAACCAGTGGTATAGGTGATATTAATGTGAAACTATATTCTAATCTCAAAGCTATTTACAATTATTTACAGGCGACGTTACGCCGTTGGCGCGTGGTCGCGTTTTTGCTCTTGTCGGGAGCCGTTGTTGTCGTCTCGCGATCAGCTGTGAGCGTGGCGGCGCGCGAGCGGTCGGCGGGACGCGGTCGGGTTAGTGTCCTGGTATGCTATTGTTCGTCGTTTGGAGTTCGTTGCCTCGTCGGCTTTAATCCGTTTATTTATCCTGATTTTCCTGGCGGACTTAAAGGCGCTCGTCGTCCCCTGTATCTTACGCCCGGTATGCGTTCGCAATCGTAGGTGTTAGCGGCGTGGCGTGAGGAGGAAAGGAAGTCGACCTCGCGTCTTCACCTCGGCCGACGGAGCGGTGTACGTATAAGAAACCGACGTCGCGTATCCACTTCGGTCGGCAGAGCGGTGTCGAGGGAAGGATGTCGACGTCGCGTATCCACTTCGGTCGACGGAGCGGCGTATGGATAGGAAACCGACGTCGCGTATCCACTTCGGTCGGTAGAGCGGTATCGAGGAAAGGATGTCGACGTCGCGTATCCACTTCGGTCGACGGAATGTCTAGGATCTCTAGGAGTTTTGAGTTCTGGTCGGTCGTGCGCCTGAGATGAGCTTTCCGATCGATCTCTCTCTCGATATCGTTTTGTAACGGCCTTTTATACTAATTTATAACAAACAGTGAGGCTGTTTGTTGACCTTGCGGTTATCCCGCGCGCGGTTGTTCGGCGTTTCTTTGTTAATATTCTTACTATTGCTACTACCGTCGTGACATCGTTTTCCGGATCGTCA
>NW_022639593.1:891105-891963 GCF_010583005.1 Odontomachus brunneus
CGGATGTCGACGTCGCGTATCCACTTCGGTCGGTAGGAGCGGTGTCTGGATAGGAAACCGACGTCGCGTATCCACTTTGGTCGGTAGAGCGGTATCTAGGAACGGATGTCGACGTCGCGTATCCACTTCGGTCGACGGAGCGGTGTCTGGATAGGAAACCGACGTCGCGTATCCACTTTGGTCGGTAGAGCGGTATCTAAGAACGGATGTCGACGTCGCGTATCCACTTCGGTCGACGGAGCGGTGTCTGGATAGGAAACCGACGTCGCGTATCCACTTCGGTCGGTAGAGCGGTATCGAGGAAAGGATGTCGACGTCGCGTATCCACTTCGGTCGACGGAATGTCTAGGATCTCTAGGAGTTTTGAGTTCTGGTCGGTCGTGCGCCTGAGATGAGCTTTCCGATCGATCTCTCTCTCGATATCGTTTTGTAACGGCCTTTTATACTAATTTATAACAAACAGTGAGGCTGTTTGTTGACCTTGCGGTTATCCCGCGCGCGGTTGTGCGGCGTTTCTTTGTTAATATTATCAATACTGTTACTAACGTCGTGACGATTTTCCAGATCGTCACATCTTCAACACTAAAATCACCACTTTGAAATCGTCGAAACCATTCTCTGCAAGATTTATACGACGGTGCAGATTCACCATAAACTTCCACAAGCATTCGATGCGCTTCAGCTGCACTTTTCTTCCAATTGAAACAGAAAATCAAAACTTCCCGCAAATGGTGCTTATTTGGAACAAAACTCGACATTTTCAACGCAGTAAAAATTAAACTTGTTGTGCAAAACTCAAAGGCTTGTAAACAATATTTGGTTGACAGATGTTGACACTTCACGATACAGCAAAAATCA
>NW_022639593.1:891994-892949 GCF_010583005.1 Odontomachus brunneus
GATGCCTTACACGCATCGTCCCTAATAGCAGCCG
Source organism: Odontomachus brunneus (assembly GCF_010583005.1). Taxonomy (NCBI): domain Eukaryota; kingdom Metazoa; phylum Arthropoda; class Insecta; order Hymenoptera; family Formicidae; genus Odontomachus; species Odontomachus brunneus. The sequence continues at coordinate 892,029 of NW_022639593.1, forward strand.
ACACAACATCCGTCGGCTGTAAACGGCGCTAAGCGCCAAACAAATAAAACCAAACATAAACATGCGCCACGCCTAAAGACACGGAACGTCAACAACAACGTCAAATGTAACGAGACGATATATAAACCGTGGCCGAGAAATAAGCGGAGAGACCGATCCGGACCGCCGACCGAACTCGATGCTTCAAAGCGGAGAGCAAGGTATCCGACCATATCGTTTCTACCTTCCTGTCACCCTCCGAGACCACACCGACGAAACCGGCACCAGGAGATTGTGTGTTCGCTATCTCCGTCAAGCGCTCTTGACACCGACTTCGCCTTCCCATCAGGATCCAACGACCGGCCTACGAGTTCGTGTGTTCGCGAACCCGATCGAGTCCTCTCGGTACCGATCGTATCCCGATCCCACGTGCAAGCCTCCGAGCCAGTGTGTTCGCTGCGCCCGATCGAACGTTGTCGATACTTGCTTTATTCATCGCGGCGATACGCGAGTCGCCCGATATATCGCGCTGCGTGCTGCGACACGCCACATCCCGCGTACTGCCGGGCCCCCGCCACCATTCGTCTGTTCGCACCGCGGTTCGCGGATTCCACGCAATTTGTCTCTCGCGACTTGCCAGCTTCGGGCTATTCGCCCCGCCTACCGAATCGCGAGACCCAGCCGAGCGAAACCGAGACCCAATCACTGCTGCCGCCTCGCGCCGATAGACACGTAGTTCACACCGTTGCTCTGTATTCTAAACCTCAAATAAAGTGTTATTAGTTATTATTTGCTATTATCAATTATACAACGATCCTTGACTCCGACGAGCGATATTCCCGGCGATACGATCAACAACCGACGCGAGACGTGTGGTTGTTACAGTATATATATATATATATATATATATATATATATATATATATATATATATATATATAC
>NW_022639593.1:893774-894860 GCF_010583005.1 Odontomachus brunneus
AGATAGCCCTTCTGATCTAATTCTCAAGATCAAGGTCATTGGAGGTTGTTCCGTTTATTTTCATTTCTTCGTAAAAATGCTAATGCCGGCGATCCTCTAACTTTGAAGCATTATAACTTGAAAAGTACTTCATGAAAAAATATTTTATTATAGCGTTTTGGAAAGCTCTCGAGATGTGCTATAAGAATATGCAATGAAAAATGGGGTGTTCCATTTAAAAAAATTAATGTGACCTTGACCTGACCTTTGCTACGCAACCCAAGGTCAAACTGATGTGATCAGTAAATACATCTTTTTAAACGCCACAACTTTTGTCTGAAACATTTTTTTGTAAAACTTATATTTTTTCTGATATTCGGGCGAGATATTTCACCGGTCCGGGACTTTTTGAACACCCTGTATATATATATACAGGGTGGACCATTTGAATCCATCCAGTCGAATATGTCGAAAACCAAGCACGGGAGAGAAAAATTTTTCAGACAAAAGTTGTTTGGTTTCGAGGAGACCATAAGATGGTACCATTGCTTTGACCTTGAAGAATTATTTGAAAGTCACATGAAAGTCACCTTAATTTTTTTAAACGGCATCCCCTATTTTTTATTACATATTCTTGTAGCTGACCTCGAGAGCTTTCCAAAACATTGTAATGAAATGTTTCTTCATTGAGTACTTTTCGAGTTATAAAGCTTCAAAGTTGCAATATGAAAAAATTCAAAATATCTCGTAAAGTATTCACTTTCCGTCTTATCTTACACGATTGAACTAGTCAAGGCAAGAATTGGACATGATCCAACCGGTCAAGGCAAGATCTGGATATGATCCAACCAGTGAAGGCAAGATCTGGACATGATCCAACCAGTGAAGGCAAGATCTGGACATGATCCAACCAGTGACCGGTAGTGACCTAGAAGAACCTATGAAGGATGGTTTAAAATGCACGGTATCAGCATATGATACGCGTGAAATTGCGCATAAAAAGAAAAGGCAACTACGTGGCCGTCTTCGAAAAATAACGGCGAAAGAATTGCAGGCAAAGTCCACGTACACGTGGCGACGCGATGAAGCAAATAGATTAATGGAATA
>NW_022639593.1:894870-904663 GCF_010583005.1 Odontomachus brunneus
TAAAATGCACGGTATCAGCATATGATACGCGTGAAATTGCGCATAAAAAGAAAAGGCAACTACGTGGCCGTCTTCGAAAAATAACGGCGAAAGAATTGCAGGCAAAGTCCACGTACACGTGGCGACGCGATGCAGCAAATAGATTAATGGAATATGGAGATATACGACCTGCACATTTATTTTCAGAAAATGTATTGCGCAAGGCAAAACAAGAATTTCGCGATAAAGAACTAGATGTAGGATCTACAAATGATCCCATGTCTTCCTTACTGTCATTAAAATATAATGCCGAATTTGCTGGAAGTATTCACGAAATTGGACTTGACAAGATGTACGTAATGTACTGGTTACCCGAGCAACTTCACTTGTACACGGAGGCGTGCAAAAGCGGAAAAATCAACACTATCAGTATTGACGCAACAGGCTCCTTGATCAGACCAATTGTGAAGCCTGATGGATCTACAGGAATAATATTTTTATATCAAGCGGTGACCTCATATGATAATAAAGTATTACCACTTTCTCAAATGATCTCAGAAAAACACGACGCAAACACGATAACGTATTGGTTGCGTGAATGGATACGAATGGGTGCAAAGGCTCCTAAACAAACAGCGATTTCTCGTTTGCTCTTTTAAACGCTTTCTGCCTTGCCTTCAATAATAGTAGCTTAGAAGATTACATAGACAAGTGTCTTGATACACTTATGTTTTTTACTTCTCGCAATATAAGATCGATTATTTGACTCGATATTGCTCATCTCATTAAGCAAGTATGCCGATGACCGTGCTTTAAGAAGTCATCACGTTTTATTAAAGACTTTTACGTAAGATGTGTGGGGTTGCTAACAAAATGTATAAGCATTGATCAATTTAGCGAATTATGTGCAGATGTGTTATCAGTCGCATTTTCCGAATTAGAAGATGTGACTAATAAGGAGAATCGAATTTACAAAGCACAAACGAAGCCTTTAAATATGATAAAAACTGACACGGTGATTATTCATGACGAAGAAGAGGAAGAAAGCACAGACTGTCGTGAAATCGATGATAAAGAGGATACAGGAAATAAATAAAAAATTTCTGAATTATTATTTAAGATAGAAACGAAAAGTAAGGAAATGGTTCACGGTATTCGACCGAATCCTTACTTTTGTCCAGATTTCGGGACAAAGTTATTCAGAATATCAAAATATTTTACGCTGTGGACAGCAGTTATGACGGGTAAGAGAAATTCTCATGCAACAAAGATATCTTTCGAGATTGCCATCTCGGCACACAGCGAAGAAGATTTCAGAGAACTGAAAACCCTGGTATTAAAAGGTGAAAAATCTATCAGGGCAGATAAATTCATTATAATTCATTTACAATCGTTAGCCGGAACAACAAAATTATTACATGCATCCTGTCAACCTATTGATAATGACAATCATGTCTCTGATAATGAAAGTTCAATGGACAGTAAGAGTGACAGTGAAACTGTCAAACTAAATATTCTAAAAAATAATAAGCAAACTGATTGTCTAAAAGTACTTGTTGACGATGAAATAAAAGCGCTTGTTGACGATGACAATTATCTCTCTGACAATAAAAGTACAATGGACAGTATGAGTGACAGTAAAAGTATCAAACTAAATATTCAAAAAAATGACAACAAGACTGATTGTCTAAAAATACTTGATGACGATGAAATCCTCCCAAAAACTGAAGATTCTGTTGATAAAGAACAAACGTCGCCGAATGTATATGCAACTGAACCTGAAAGTGACGATTATCTTAACAAAGTTGAAACTTGGAGGGGATTGAATAAAACTACTACCAAACGTGGAAAATATTTAACACCATGTGCAGATATTGAAAATATGTATAAAAGACCACGCATACAAACAAAGTTACCTTTGTTGATCAATGGTAATAGTTTACCACCCATTAAAATAGATGGACGACTTTTAAAAATAAGAAATACGTGTCCCTTCGATGCTGCATTGCAGTGCATGATTACTGCCTACCACGATTGGGTGTACAACGATTATGTGAAAAGAACAACAAATGCCGTATTCAATTTGGTTACAATTATATCTCAGTCACGTGTAAACGATAAAATATATACAATGAGAGCGAATGTGCTATTGCAGTTCCTATCTCCAAAACATGGACAATTAGATTGTCAAATTAATATAAGTAGCATGATAACAAAATTGTTAAAAGATGTGCCCTCTATGATATGGGAGAAAAATTGCGGGGATTGTCACTACCAAAAGGTACAAGTTGATCCCGTAATAAACATTAATTTACAGCCAATATATACGGAAGGCATCAAAGGCTTGCAGAAAGCAATAGAGCAACACTTCACTAAAACTGTTAAAAAATGCTACAAATGCAAAGGTAAAAATCTGACCTACACGTATAAAACCGGCAATCATGCTATTATCGACATCGAAGCCGTAGAATAGAAATATTGTTTCGAACGGCCCGAGGGTGGAGAGCGGCCGGTTCGTTATGCGGGATGCGGATTGATGTCCGCTCGCCGTGTGGAGACCGCGGTCTTCGTCGCTGGCAGTCCGCTATCCAGCGGCCCCGTAAGATGACGTGGGGTGCAAGTGATTCGCGACGTTATTCGGCGACGGGAGGCGTTGGCTCCGTGTTTTGTATATGCTGCGTCGCGGGCAGCGTCTAAGTCCCGTGCGGACGTGATGGCGAGCACGGATCGCGTATATATGCTGCGTCCCTGGCAGCGACTGAGTCCTGTGCGGACGTGAAGGCGAGCTGGGCTCGCGTGTGTATGCTGCGTCCCTGGCAGCGATTAAGTCCTGTGACTTGAAGACAAGGACGACTCGCGCGGATTCGTGATCCCAGCAGTAGGTTCTGTCGGCGATAATATGCAGTATGCCCAATACTGGGATGTCGCGAAGAGAGACGTCCATCGCAGTGGAGAAGTCAAGGTAATCCGAAGTGGTCGCGCGAAACCTTCTCTCAATCCTCGATCGTATTGAGAAGGTGGAGATCCGTGGAGTTACCGTACACTTCGTAACACCGATGTCAACGTGTCCTTGGACACTCTAAAGACATTAGCCCGACGTGCAAGCGCACTCTAAAGGGCTGCGGAAGGTTATGTAGCGTCACCGAAGACCTTACCACATATGCCAACGTGTCGTAGACACTCTTAAGGCAATAAAGTTAAATGCAGATATGCAAGTGTATACCTCGGGCGAGGCAAGAGCCCAACGTGCTGACGCACTCAAGAAGGCGATATGAAGCAAGATATAGTGCAAAATAATACCTCAGCGAGGCAGTGACCTGATGTGCAACAGTAGTCAAAAGGCCTAGAGTCGGCGTCCGCGGCGTCTTATATAGGCGCCGCACCGAAATTTAACCGCGAGTAACGGCCCCGGCTCGGCGCGCTGCCGCGTAGCGGCGGCGGCGTGAAGCCGCGGCGAGCGGTAGTCGCCCGCGCGCGGAACGCACCTGGTGCACGGCCGCCCGCCGTCCGCGATCCGTGCGGGCGACAGCTCCCGTACGGAACAAATATGATACCAAAAATATTAGCGCCAATGAAACCTGGACTAAAATATTAACGCTCGCCTCATTACCAACAGATATAATTATTCAAAATGAAACATACAAACTTGTAAGAGCTATAAATTATATACCAGAACATTATGAATGCTTCGTTCGCAGAATAAACGGATCATGGGACCTCCAAGATGGCATTAGCCAAACAAAAGAACCAATACGAGTAACGTCACGAGTACTATTAGAAAAAAGGCGAATACATATATTATTTTACATTAAAACCACAAATTGAATAAGATTACTTTGGGGGCTGTTGCCTCTTTTATAATGGCGTGATCGGTCGCTCGCGGGGAGGGTAAAATGACACTCGTTGTCTCTTTTAGTTTTTATCTAACAATAAACATTTTATTTATGTGTGTTACATGGGTGTGTGTGTGGGAGTGTATGTGTGTGTTTTTGGGAATTGTTCCCGCCGCCTTATGGCTCGTCGAGCCGCCGCGTTCAGTCCCTTGCTAGGGGGGCGACGCGTTCTTCTCCGCTGGGGACCACCTGAGTCCGGCGTCCTGTTCTCCTTATCCTCTTGCCTGCTCGTGTGATGTGGTGATATGGGTCGTCGGACCCTGATGTCGCCGCGAGCCAGAGGAGCCGCTGTAGAGCGAGTTAATGTCGGCTGCGGGAGCCAGATGTGGTGGAGCTTCCACTGCGTGTGGACGACGACTTTGGCTGCTGCTGCTGCGGGCGCTGAGGGAGGTTCCCACGAGAGCGGGGAAGGCGTCCCAGCCCGCGTTGGTGAGGGTGTCCGCGGTCGTGGTGATCGACCTGACGGTCTCCTTGCCTCTGCCTTGGCTGCCTGGGTCTCTGGGGAGCTGTCCCCGAAGAGTTGGTTCAGGCGTTGTCTTAGGCCCTTGCTCTCAGGCGTGTGAGCTGGTGCCCGCGCCGAGGAGCTGGCCGACTGTCTCTTCTTCGGCGTAGTGGAAAGTGTTGACGCCTCTTCGGCGTCAGTGGCCCCGTTGCCGCTTATACAGCGGACACGCTTTTCAGCGCGATGTATCGCTTGTGCAGCAGACGCGCTTTGCAGCGCGAGAAATCGCTTATGCAGCGAATGCACTTTTCAGCGCGATGTATCGCTTATGCAGCGAACGCACTTTTCAGCGCGATGTATCGCTTATGCAGCGAACGCACTTTTCAGCGCGATGTATCGCTTATTCAGCGAACGCACTTTTCAGCGCGATGTATCGCTTATTCAGCGAACGCACTTTTCAGCGCGATGTATCGCTTATTCAGCGAACGCACTTTTCAGCGCGATGTATCGCTTATTCAGCGAACGCACTTTTCAGCGCGATGTATCGCTTATTCAGCGAACGCACTTTTCAGCGCGATGTATCGCTTATTCAGCGAACGCACTTTTCAGCGCGATGTATCGCTTATTCAGCGAACGCACTTTTCAGCGCGATGTATCGCTTATTCAGCGAACGCACTTTTCAGCGCGATGTATCGCTTATTCAGCGAACGCACTTTTCAGCGCGATGTATCGCTTATTCAGCGAACGCACTTTTCAGCGCGATGTATCGCTTATTCAGCGAACGCACTTTTCAGCGCGATGTATCGCTTATTCAGCGAACGCACTTTTCAGCGCGATGTATCGCTTATTCAGCGAACGCACTTTTCAGCGCGATGTATCGCTTATTCAGCGAACGCACTTTTCAGCGCGATGTATCGCTTATTCAGCGAACGCACTTTTTAGCGCGATGTATCGCTTATTCAGCTAACGCATTTTTCAGCGCGGAGCACCGCTTGTGCAGCGGACGCACTTTTCAGTGCGAGGGGTAGCGCCTAGAGGTGCTGTTTGTATAGCTGCAGGTCCTATGGCTGTTAATAAAAGTCGCCTGTAGTGACCAGTGCAGCGAAGTGCGAGTGTGTCCGACCACCCGCTGGGTCTGACTTTTATTGTCTCTTAGTTGTGATTTTCTCGCGAGAAAACCCCCCCGAGAATGCGCCACCGAACGGCGTTGCGCGGAGGCTCTCGCGGTTGTGCGGCGGCTCGGCTAGCGGCGCCGCGCTTGTGTGCGCGGATCTATATCGATCCGCCACAATTACATTAACACAAAAAAACAGAAAGGGACACAAGTAAAATATCGTATCTCTGGGGTGCCGCAAACTGAAACAGTCAAAGCGGGAAAAATTATAATGTAGGTTTCTTCATGAAACGTTGTTAGAAGATATTTCTTCATACTAAACTGCAACATTATATAATGATGTAGAAAATGCAAAAACAGATGTCTTATATACCTTGATGGCATCAATGCCTGTTACTGAGAGCGCGTAATATACGAGGGTGGTCTGAAAAGTTTCCGACCTAACAAAGATACAAGTCATTTTTTCTGAAAATTGTTTTTTATTTTTCAACATAGTCTCCTTGTAAATCTACACACTTCTCCCAGCGATGCTCCCATCTCTGTAACCCGTCGAAATAGTACTCGGCGTTTTTCTCTGCAAAATAATTGTTCACGAAGGTGATTGCCTCTTCATTTGACGAAAATCTCTGTCCTCCGAGCGCAATTTTTAGATGAGGGAACAAAAAGAAGTCGCTTGGGGCTAGATCTGGTGAGTAAGGTGGATGGTCAAGCAGTTCAAACCGTAATTCGTGGATTTTCGCCATGGCAACCGCTGAGGTGTGAGACGGTGCGTTGTCTTGGTGAAACAGGATTTTCTTTTTCTGCAAATGTGGCCGTTTTCCCGCAAGTTCTGCCTTCAGCTTGTCAAGTAATGATGCGTAGTATGCTCCTGTAATGGTTTTTCCTTTTTGAAGATAATCGATTAAAATAACTCCATGACTATCCCAAAAAACAGTCGCCATCACTTTCCCAGCCGAAAAAACAGTTTTTGCTTTTTTTGGAGCCGGTTCCCCCTTTGCAGTCCACTGTTTGGACTGTATTTTTGTTTCAGGCGTATAATGGTGTATCCAAGTTTCATCTACAGTAATTAATCGGCGCCAAAACTCGGATTTATTGCGCCTAAACTGCTCCAACAGAGCGTTGGAAATGTTCATTCGAACACGTTTTTGGTCTAACGTGAGCAAACGCGGCACCCAACGCGCGGACAGCTTTCTCATGCCTAAATGTTGATTTAATATGCGACAAACACGTTCTTTTGACATGTTCATAACCTCTGCTATCTCTCTCACTTTAATTCGGCGGTCGTCTAGCACCATTTGGTGAACTTTGGCGATGTTTTCGTCGGTAGTTGCAGTTTTTGGACGTCCTGAACGTTCATCGTCTCCCAAGCTCTTACGGCCACGTTTAAATTCAGCGGCCCAAAATTTCACTGTCGTAAATGATGGTGCAGAGTCCCCATACACAGAATCCAACTCATCTTTGATTTGCGTAGGCGTATTGCCTTTCAAAAACAAATATTTAATGACAGCTCGATACTCGATTTTGTCCATTTTCACAAAAACACTCACATCAACTTACTCAAACGACTGTTACATAACAACTGCGAGTCCAAAATGGCTGAAACTTCGGTGAGTAACTGTCAACAGATGAACAACGAAATTCACTAGCTTTTATTTACAAGTGCTGCTATCTTCACGTTGAGGTCGGAAACTTTTCAGACCACCCTCGTACATTGGTCTCTTTCCCGACATAGTCGACATAAAACCACTCTCTCTCTCCTCCGGCTGTTAATTCCTTATTCATCAATTTGAACTGAATTATTTCTGTGCGAATCCTTTGTCCAACACCTTTTCGACCGTTGCCCGATTCTGCTTGTCTCTCGTTCTTATGCGAACTTTCTCAGCCTTTGAACTTTCTCTACACTAAAAAAAGCTACTTTGTCGCGGATCCGACAGGTTGCGCGCCCGTCGGGCAGCAATCGAGCGCGCTGATTTCGCCCAGCGCAGGGCGCGGTGAGGTAAGGTGAGATAGGCGATTAATTAAGTGAATAATGCACAATCACGGAATTTATTGGTTTAACAATTCACTGGTTCTCGATAACAAGAAGTCCGACGGGTAAAGTGGTCGTATCGGGGATCTTCGTTGTGCTGACGGCCGGGTCAGCCGATCACGACGGAAATCTTGTTGAGCGCGAAACTGACGATCCGCGAGCGGAAATCTTGATCGCGATCGACGAAAGTCTTTCGCGTCCCTGGCACGCGCGTTCGCGACCACCGAACCCACGCACTCACAAACAATTAACAATCCACAAAGAAATTGAAGCAATGAAAGACGAGAGTTTCGAAGTCGGCGACGAGCCGAACGAACGCTATCGAGCAGCGGTGAGTCGGTCCAGACTCACACTAAAGCGTAGACACATGCGAGCTCTGCGCTAGCGGACGCAGCGGAGGCGAAGCACACGGTCGGGTTAACGGCGCGAAGAGGTATTGGCGAGTTCAAGCCGCCGAGAGTCACGCGAATGAAGAGCCGGCCCGAGAGAGGTTTGACTCTCCGGCGCTCGAACGAATTTACAGCGAGATTGTCGCTTCGAATAGTGTTCAACGAGGAGACGGCGGCGGATTCCTAAGTCGCGAGAGGAGAGCCGGCCCTTGACAATGACTCGAACTCCGGAGCCTTCTACTCTTTTGAGACTTGCACGGTGGATCCAGCTGAAAAGGCTGATCGCGAAACGAGAAGCGACTTGACGCTGCCGAACAGCAGAACAAGACTCCCGCCGCAATCAACGAGAGCAGCTTTTAGAGAAGAGGCTCTTAGCTACAGATCGCGCGCTGGTTGGTCGCGGTTGCCGAGAGTATTGTCACACGTAGGATGAATTGCTTTATATGGATTGCCTAGCAACAGCGGCGATCCAGCGAGCGAGTTGTCTCGCGTGAGCAGTTATTTGTTTGGCCGAGTGGTCGGCATGGCAACCGCGACCAGCGAGCGAACTCCGACTAGAAAAACGGTGTCGCGCTGTGGCCAGCGCGAGCCTGTCGCGACGATAATGTTCGACCGAACATTCTGGCATATTCGATCGACTTTTCGAGAATGCTCTCAGCGATCTCGAACATACTTGCAGTAACAAAAGATTTAGTAAAATACTTTTGACTCAATCGTTTGGTGCATATGACTACATATGCGGTCAATATTAATCAATTGTTAATTTTGACAAAGCATTTGGATATATCCACCAAACGATCGAGTTGAAACTAATTTACTAAATATTTAGTAAAAATTGCTAACTTTTTTTTCAGTGTATTAACACATTTAATGCGATTCGATAACGAGAGGAACCGTATTCCTTTATATTGATATTATTTATATAACAGCGCAGCAGTCTATCACGATAGAACAGCCACTTACGAGGGGACGGAGATACCGCACCCTTAAATATTAAATTAGCCGCCATCTTGTTTCTGGAAAACTACAAACGAAAATTCCTTCTCTACAAACCTCTACGAAATATTTCGAGTCGATATAGCCTGCTTAGAGAACAGCCCCTCACAAGGGGGCGGAATTACGCCACTTTTAATTGCGAAGGGGGCTGTAACTTTTTTTCTGGACAACTACAAACAAAAATTCCTTCACTACAAACCTCTGCAAATTATTTCGAGTCGATATAGCCGGTTTAGAGAACAGCCCCTCATGAGGGAGTGGAAATACGCCACTCTTAATTTCGAAGGGGGCTGTAACTTTTTTTCTCGATAACTACAAACGAAAATTCCTTCACTACATACCTCTACGAATTATTTCGAGTCGATATGGCCGGTTTAGGGAACAGCCCCTCACGAGGGAGCGAAATTACGCCACCCTTAATTGTGAAGAAGGCTGTAACATTTTTTCTGGACAACGACAAACAAAAATTCCTTCACTACAAACCTTTATTAATTATTTGGCTTCGATATAGTCAGTTTGGAGAACAGCCCCTCACAAGGCGATGGAAATACGGCACCCTTAAATATTTAATTGGCCGCCATTTTGTTTCTGGACAACTACAAACGAAAATTCTTTCACTGCAAACCTCTACAAATTATTTGGCGTTGATTAGGTCACTTTTTGAGTCAGCCTCCTATTTTGGGGGACTGACGTTTTTTTTCACCCCCCTCCCCCGTAACTTTTTTTATTTTTTTTACTACAAACGAAAAGTCTTTTACTACATATTTCTACAAACGATTTGACGTAAATTTATGCAAAAAAATTTTTTTTGTTAAAAGTGGGGAGCTAACTTCACCGAAGTCGAAAGAATTCTGAACAGCCCAGATTTGAATCCTTTGTACTTCTATGTATGGAGCGTAGTTGAAAGGGTCACGAACAAGTCCAGACATCCAAACGTCGCATCATTGAGAG
>NW_022639593.1:904673-904772 GCF_010583005.1 Odontomachus brunneus
CAGACATCTACTGAAAGAGCTCTTGAAGTTATCCCATTTGAGAGATTTCTTGAAAATGTTCTCTTTGTAATATCATGTCAAATGATATTAATTTAATAT
>NW_022639593.1:904782-905044 GCF_010583005.1 Odontomachus brunneus
AGACCGTGACACATTAAAGCGCGCCTGCGCACACTTCTGACCGAGAATGGAGGCGGTCATTCAAGCAAGCGGGGAATATATTGAGTAAATGTGTTCTATATGGCCTTACAAACAATGTGGTTAAAAAAATTTTGTAAACCTTTTCGTTTTTGCAATAAAAAATATAAAATTTGTCAGGATTTTGGCGCCGCACCCTATATATATATATATATATATATATATATATATATATATATATATATATATATATATATATATATAT
>NW_022639593.1:909433-909907 GCF_010583005.1 Odontomachus brunneus
TATATATATATATATATATATATATATATACCCAGTCAACACGCTTGTCAGAATGAGAACTTAAAGGTAATTTTTTTAAGAACGCATTTTGATATCTCGGAAATGATGTCTAAATGATATCTAATAATCATCATATTCCCAGACATCTACTGAAAGAGCTCTTGAAGTTATCCCATTTGAGAGATTTCTTGAAAATGTTCTCTTTGTAATATCATGTCAAATGATATTAATTTAATATTGTCAGGGTAAGAACTGAAAGATAACCTTTTTAGGAACACATTTTAATATCTCGGAAATAACCCTAACGAAACATGATATCATTCGAATATTCCATTCACATACTGTAATCGTAAATAATATACTGAGAATATTTGTATAATATTTTTATAGTATATCACTTTTATATATTTTCAGGATATATTTAGTGTCGCGGATCCGACGGGCTGAGCTCCCGTCGGGCAGCGAGCTGACGCG
>NW_022639593.1:909917-910087 GCF_010583005.1 Odontomachus brunneus
GTTCTATATGGCCTTACAAACAATGTGGTTAAAAAAATTTTGTAAACCTTTTCGTTTTTGCAATAAAAAATATAAAATTTGTCAGGATTTTGGCGCCGCACCCTATATATATATATATATATATATATATATATATATATATATATATATATATATATATATATATATAT
>NW_022639593.1:910097-914074 GCF_010583005.1 Odontomachus brunneus
GTCAGCCGAGCGCGGCGGAGATCTTGTTGAGAGAGAGGGTCTCTCTCCGCGGACGGAAATCTTGTTGAGAGAGAGAGATTCTCTCTCCGCGGACGGAAATCTTGTTGAGAGAGAGAGATTCTCTCTCCGCGGACGGAAATCTTCGACGACCCTGGCCCGCGTCCGCGAGCCGTCGAACTGACCGATTCTCGAAATATCGTAGTCACGCAGTCGGGTGCACAATATTCACGCACACGTATTCACAGAACAAACAAAATTGAGGCACGATAGCGCGCGAACGGTGCGAGCGGCAAGCGAGTAACAAAGTTCGCTGACTTGCGTTCGAGAGAGCGGAGCTGGCCCGAGAGAGCGAGATCGGCTCTCGGCGCTCGAGAGGCGTCGCGGCGCTGCGCCTCCGCGTCGAAGTAATTGCAATTGCAACGGAGCGCTCAGTCCCGCTACAGATAAGATAGCTGGCGGACCGATTTGAGACGCGACGCGTTTGCTGAGATAGCCGGAGCTTAAGATCAGCTGTTTCTCAGCTGTCCGAGACGTGCTCCTTTAGTGATCGCTGCGAAGCACGGACTGCTCTCGCCGTCGGCGAGGGCAGCTTTTAAACAAAAAGCACTTGGCGACAAGTCGCCCGCTGGTTGGTCGCGGTTGCCGAATCTGCGAGATCATTTCCCAATAAGGCCTGCATGGTAACAGCGGCGATCTAGCATGCGAGTAGAGAAGCGCGAATGTTTGTTTGTTTGCGCGTATGGTCGGCATGGCAACCGCGGACACTCAGCGAAATCTGTGCAGAAAAAAGGGGTGGACTCGCGCTGCGGCTAGCGCGAGCCTGTCGCGATGCTGGCGGGCGAGCGAACGTTCGCGAACGTTCGATTGCCTAACGCTTAATAATTAATCTCGCTCTCGAACATTTAGAATATAGAAATTTATTTTTATTCTTATACTTAATATACTGCAATTATATGTAATATACTGAGAATATTTCTCTATAATATCCTTTGGAACCAAAAATGAAAATCAATATTTTTTGTCGGAATCGTAAACCGTACCGAAATTTTATAAAGCCTATAAAACCGGAAGAACCGTAAAAAACTATAATTTAAATTGTACCGGTACTTTCATTGTCCAGAAAATAAAAACTGAAACAAAAACCTTTATTAAATATTTTACGGTTCCGGCATAAGTTAACGGATTACGGCTATCATAAACGAGCCTTAACGCCATCATACGGCTACATACATAACATCATCGGTTCCGATCCCGATCTCTTTCCATTTGTTTTATGGACGACGCAAGATGCAAGAAAACGAGCGTGATTTTCATGTAAAGTAATCCAGTTTTTTATTGAATATTGTTTGAAATAGCCCCAAAAGGAATCGCAGGTAATTGTAGAAACTTGAAATAAGTTATATAATATTTATAAGATATATTTGACAATTTATGATAACATATATAATGTATAAATTTAAGATTATTCTTGCTTACGAAATTTATATAATTTAGCAAATATAAAGTGTTTAATATTAAAGATATTCTAATTAAAGCCGTTCTAATTAAAGCCGTTCTAATTTAACTGTATTATTATCTGTTTAATATAATTTGTATAATTGTATATATAAGGTTCTATCTTTACTGAAACCGGTCAAGCTGATCGGCATACATGACTTCTTATTCTTTATTGAAATAAAAATGAAACCAGTATGCCAATCAATCTGATGGGCTTAAATGAAGACACAGCCCAAGAGTTAAACTATTTTGGTAGTAAACCTTTATATTTACTATGCATTTGCCATAATCAAGAATAACTGTAAGTCCAAATTTTAAGCAGAATAATTTTGCATGTGTATATGATAAATTACGAAATATATTTAACAAATATGTATAGGCTATTAATGCCTTGCATAATATTATGATCTTTATGTAATTTGGAGTACAGACAAGATACTTGTATGAGTTATTTTTTTATACTATTCAGACTTGCAGAAATTATATTAAAGAAATTATGCGAGGAGGAATGCGTTTGACCATGTTTAATTACCATTTGCAGTATACCATTTGCCTATTTAGTGGAAAAACTGTAAGCATCGGTCGCTATGAATGGCTGTGGTCAAGTACAATGTCAAGTGGTCAAGTTCAACGGATTCCTTCCATTTCTATTAATAGTAAGTTAAATTAAAAAAATCAAAAACAATCATTATTTGTTTTTATTAAGAATATGCCGGACATGGAAAAAAACATTGACTTTTTTCTGCAAAGTTGACGTTTAGTTGCTTGCACGGAATTACGAGCGCTTTTACACAACAAAAGTATACGCAAAAATAAATTGGAGCATTGCTCAATATGTGACGAAAACGAAAAAAATTTATATAAATTTAAATTTTGAGCTGTCAGAAAGTGCAACATTTGCCTAATACAAACATTCTGCAGGTTCTACATACTAAAACTGTAAATGCTCCAATCAGAAAAAGTTCAAAAATCGCTACTACACTTTCAAAATTTAGTTTTGATGTCAAAAAAGATACGAAAAGTTTGCAGAAAAGTTTATGAGAACATGCGGTTAGGTATTCCGACAATTATGATAAAGTAGAGCAAAAAATTAGTTCACGGATATTTTTCGAGATGGCACCATAATCTTATCGAACATTTCACAACGTCGGAATATTTAGATTATATATATATATATATATTTTTTTTTTTTCCGAGCCCACGCAACTGTTTATCGCGATGTCGCGACATTATATATATACATATAAACATATATAATCAAAATTCCAGGCAAAATAATAATATTTCTACAAAAATTACGTCTTATTTATTGAACTGAATTAAAAACAATTTTACATAGTGAAAGTACGTGCGAAAATAAAGCGGAGCATCCAACAATATGAGGCGAAAACGATACTGAATAGTTATTATCACAATATCGAATCTTTCTGCAAAATTTATTTCTTTCTATCTGCGTCGAATTAAAAACCCTTTTGCATGATGAAAGTACGTGCGAAAATGAAGGGAATGTCCATCAATATGAGACGAAAACGATAATGCACAGTTACTATCACGAAGTCGAATTTTTCTGCAAAGTTTATTTCTTTCTACCTGCGTCGAATTAAAAACCCTTTTGCATTGTGAAAATACGTGCGAAAATGAAGCAGAGCATTCATGATATGAAATGAAAACGATAAGAAAAAAATCTATTTTTTCATACATATTTACGATATATCTCTAAGTGATGATATGTCTATAATACCAGGTCTGTAAATATGAAACCGGAATTTGCCCATAGATGGCCCTAGCTGTCAATGTAGTTACCGTCAAACCGTGTCATTGGCGCCATTTCCTTGTTGACATCTCTGACAAAGATTTTCAACTCACAACAATACAAGTTTCATACAACAGCATAGTTTGTAATAGCGTTGAACATGTCGAATTTTGTGCCTGAAAACTACGATTTGCGGACAGCATTGATTTTCTGTTACCATTTGAAGAAAACTGCTGCAGAATCGCATCGAATGCTTGTCGAAGCTTACGGTGAGCATGCTCTTGGTAAATCACAGTGCTTTGAGTGGTTTAAAACATTCAAAAGTGGCGATTTTGACGTGAGAAACGAAGAACGTAGAAGACCATCGAAAAAGTTTGAAGACAGCGAATTGTAAGCATTGTTGGATGAGGATGACACTCAAACGCAACAACAACTCGCGGATCAATTAAATGTGATACGAGAAGCCGTCTCCATACGTTTGAAAGTCATGAGAAAGATCCAGAAGATGGGAAAATGGTTCTACAGGGTGAATATTATATACCGGAACACCTCAATATCTCGAAAACAAAGCAAACAAAGAAAACAATTTAACAAAATGTTAAATACAAAAGTTGTAGGGTTTAAAAAGATCTATTTTATGATATTAGCAGTTTGACCTTGAGTTGCGTCATAAAGATCAGGTCAAGGTCACAATGATGTTTTTAAATGGATACCCCCATTTTTTATT
>NW_022639593.1:914264-914765 GCF_010583005.1 Odontomachus brunneus
GTTAGACGCGAGAATACGACCAAAACTTCGTCTCCGCCGTGGCAGCGACGGCCGAGCTTGCCGGCAGCTCTCAAAAATTATCTCTTGGTAGAGCGGCGGGGTTCTCGTATCGACGCGCGACCTTCCTTCGCGCGACACGAGAGGAACAGGCGACAGAGTCGGAGGAATCACAAAAGTACACACGTCCGGTTTAACATTCCGCTATATTTAAAAAAAAAAACAACAAAGAAAGATATTACAAGGACGCTATGCGGGCTCCGAGACACGTAATCGCGAAATCATTCGGCAGCCGGATCCATAGTCGAGGATCCTTCTGCCTCGCGGAGTTCAAGCGACACGCGACTCGCGATATTCTCTCGATACACGTTACTTATTGCGTAGGGCGCCAGCTGAGTGCATCCCGGCCCTAATTGTCTCGTCGCGAACCGCGTATTTATCGCCGCTCTCGGGAACCCGCACTTTCTAACAACGATCTCGAATCATTACAACATATACGCTCTC
>NW_022639593.1:914775-915398 GCF_010583005.1 Odontomachus brunneus
GGTTCGAGCGACACGCGGCTCGCGATATTCTCTCGATACACGTTAATTACTGCGTAGGGCGCCAGCCGAGTGCATCCCGGCCCTAATTGTCTCTCGCGAACCGCGTATGTATCGACACTCTCGGGAACCCGCACTTTCTAACAATGATCTCGAATCATTACAATTTATACGCTCTCTCGCTGGACTGTGCGGTCGCGAACGCGGTGAAGCGGCCGCCGGCAGCGCGGTAAGGGCGACTATTCCCTCGCGAGGTCAAACGGGTCGTCGCGGGCGGTGACGAACCCTTCCGGCAGCCGTCGGGAAGCGACGGCAACCATTCCGTTCTTTCCCCGCTCGGGCTGAACGACAGAGATAAGACGGCTCACCAAAAACTCCTGCGGGGCTCGCCTCTCGGTCTCCGCTCAATCGCTCTCTCGTCGACTCGCTCGCTCGCTGGCTTTTCGTTCGCTCGCTGGCTTTTCGTCCGCTTCCTGGCTTTTCGTCCTAGCGCACGCTTCGCTCGCTAGCCGCACAGTGACGATCCTTTGTGCGAGCGCGAGGCTCCTTTACTCGCGGTATCAGCCGCCGATCGCCGCTAGGCCTTATTGGTCCTGCGGGAACGTACGGCTCTAGCGCGGGCGCCT
>NW_022639593.1:915455-915934 GCF_010583005.1 Odontomachus brunneus
GCGGTATCAGCCGCCGATCGCCGCTAGGCCTTATTGGTCCTGCGGGAACGTACGGCCCTAGCGCGGGCGCCTCACAGGGCCCGTGCTACACCGCCGAATTCTCCGATTTTATATCGGCGGCATCCTGTCTTGGACGGCAGCTCCTTTTAGCGTGGGCGCTCAGGTGGCTGCTAAAAGCTTGAAGTATCCCAGGGCGTCCCCCGGGATCTGGTCCGTTCGGTCAGCCTTCCTGGCGCCCCGCTGCAATCTGGTCGGGGCCCCCCTCGCTTGTGATAGCGAGGGGTGGATCCTGCCCCGCGCGGCTTGTCGTCCTCTGCAGATCCGCCGTCGCCTCGCTCCGATCGATGCACTGCGCCGTTATTGTCGCAGCCCGAGCACACAATTAACAAACAAAACAAAAAAATAACAAAAATTAAAATAACGCGATCTCGCACGCAAAAAGCGTGCGAGACCAATCTCCTCGCCGCCGCCCTTCCCGC
>NW_022639593.1:916055-919061 GCF_010583005.1 Odontomachus brunneus
ATTACTATTTATTTGCATCGATGGGACACGCACTTGCTAAGCAGCGCTTCACTTCTTACGAAAATGGCTCGATGACTGGTTTGCCTCAAAAGAGTGTAACGATGCATATCGTTACGTAATAATAGAAACGCAGAACAACGCGAATCAGGAGCGCAAGAGGACAGCGCGACCGCCGAACAACCGCGGTAAATAGCGAATCAAGCGAGATTCGAGGGATATAAAACGCCGCGTAATCGAAATCGAGGGATTCGATCATCCACTCGCGAAAGAGAAGCAGAACCGATCTACCGCTCCCGATGGAGAATCCGATTCCGATCATCCGCTCTAAGAGAGACCAATTCTACTCCGCTCCTGGCAGATTACTGTTCGTCGATTAGCGACTGTAATCACTCCGCCGTCGTTACACGGATACGTGTCATCGACATTCGACTCTACTCCGCTCCTGGCAGATTACTGTTCGTCGATTGGCGACTGTAATCACTCCGCCGTCGGCTCACGGATTCGTGAGGCCGACACTAATAAGGTCCGCGGCATTGTTGGCCGCATCCGAAATCGTGTCCGAATGAGCCGAGCTCGTTGAGTCATAAAGGAAACTCCGAGAGCTAAGGTCCCGTATACAAGGACCGACGGACGCATCGCATATGCCGAGACGACTCAAATCTCCGCGATAGGAGATCGAAGGGAGCGCCGCTAAGGCAATATCCCGCGTGCAGCTACGCTGCAATCTCAACGACCGCGGACATTATACGATTCCGAAACGCCGCTAAAATCGCTGGAAGTGTCAACCGCGCTTAAGAGACAAGATGCCGAAAGAAACGTCAACAGAATAAACTCGCGAATACGCGACACTGACGTCGTCCGCGTCCCGCGCACCGCGCGTCACATCACGCAAACCGGCGTCTAAACAAGCCTCTGTCAGGCGATACAAACAACCAAAACCAACGGCGTCGACACGTATTGTTCGATCTGTATATTGTAATTATCGTCAGCTTAGTATTTAAATATATTATTCATTATTATTTTTAAAAACACTGTTTCTCAATTATTCCGCTTATCACGAACCCGACCCGACGAGCGATCCGAACACGCGACGAATCGCGGTTACAAGAGCAACAGTTTTCTTGGCATGGCATCCACAAATTGTCAGACAGGTGGGAAAAATGTATAGCTAGCGATGGGCAATACTTCGAATAAAATATTTTTTATCATTTTCATACAATAAACGTGTATTTTCTATACAAAAATTCCGGTTTCATATTTACATACCTGGTATATCTATATACGGAACGAAAACGATCGTCAAAATGTTACATTTGACAAGCGCCAACATGTTCGCGCTACCATTGCGCCGAATTATGATTTCATATATCGTCCCTTCACAAATGTTATGCAAGTGTGTGTGCTACGTTGTGATTTCAATTTTCTTACACATAGACGTTACGTAAATGTGAATACTACTTTGCACTTATCAAATGTTCTCAATTCCGTATATAGATATATTATAGACATATCATCACTTAGAGATATATCATAAATATGTATGAAAGAATAGATTATTTCTTATTGTTTTTGTCTCATATTGATGGATGCTCCGTTTCATTTTCGTACGTATTTTCACCATTTAAAAGAGTTTTTAATTCGACGCAGGTAGAAAGAAGTAAACTTTGCAGAAAAATTCGATTTCGTGATAGTAACTGTGTATTATCATTTTCGTCTCATATTGATGGATACTCTGCTTCATTTTCGCACGTACTTTTACCGTGCGAAAGGGTTTTTAATTCGACGCAGGTAGAAAAAAGTAAACTTTGCAGAAAAATTCGATGTCGTGTTAGTAAGTGTTCATTATCGTTTTCCCCTCATATTAAGGGATGCTCCGCTTCATTTTTGCACGTACTTTCACCATTCAAAAAGGTTTTTAATTTGACGTAGGTAGAAAGAAGTAAACTTTGCAGAAAGATTCGATTTCGTGATAGTAATAGTGTATTATTGTTTTCGTCTCATATTTTTGGATGTGCCGCTTTATTTTCGCACGTAATTTTGCAATGCAAAATGGTTTTTACTTTGGTCCAATTAGTACGAAACAATAGTTTCGCAAAAGTATTCGGTATCACGTCAACAACATTTCCCAAAAAATTTTAATTTCTGTTGACTAAATTAAAAATTCTTTTGTATAGTAAAGATATATGCATAAATGAAATAGGGCATTCCTCTTTCAAGGATGAAAACGATGTGGAACTAGTGTTATCATGACACTGATTTCATTTTTCAATAATTATAGTTTACTAACTGCTCCAATTTATATGGTAAAATTACATGCGAAAATAAAGTGTAACATTTGTCAGTGCGAAATAAAAAAATATCTCAAATTACCGTTGCTAATTATATTGAAATCTCAAATAATAGATAACGTATTATTCAAAATATTATTCGCAAATTACAACACTCTTTTCTAAAAACTTTCTTTGATCCACCCAATATACAAGCGGTTTGAAGAATTGATCAGAAATGCAGCAAAACACTGTTTTGGAGAGAATGCGAATATCGGCAACGTGGCACTCACATTTATGTAACGTCTATGTGTAAGAAAATTGAAAAGACAACATAGCACACACACTTGCATAACATCTGTGAAAGGATGATAGCGATATTATGTTAGCGCCTGTTTGACGATCGTCTTTATACTATAAATATATATGTGTATATAAATTCGATATCGTCGGTAAATGAAGATAACGTTTTCTACTTTTTGACGATCGCTCTACGTTATCGACGTTATCAAGTTCATCGCTCGCTCCGGCATCTCCTTAAGGGGATGCCGGATATGAAAACTTTACCGACATAACATTGACTTTTTTCTGAAAAGTTTACGTCTTGTTTCTTGCACAGAATTACAAACACTTTTACACAACAGAAGTGCATGCAAAAATAAATTGGAGCATTGCTCAATATGTGACGAAAACGAAAAAAATATGTTTAAATTTAAATTTCGAGCTGTCAGTGCAATAT
>NW_022639593.1:919071-919244 GCF_010583005.1 Odontomachus brunneus
TTGCTCTTCCTTCCTCCGGGTTAGCGCGGGGAGCTTTAGGGTACACTTTTTTAAGGACACGGGGACTAGACCATCCCGACTAATTCGCAACTTTCTTCGAGGGTCCTTCCCTACCTTTTAAAAGCCTTCCGGCCTCGCTTCCTATCCTCGCGACCCGAGACGCAAAACGCACC
>NW_022639593.1:919254-919845 GCF_010583005.1 Odontomachus brunneus
CGAGCTGTCAGTGCAATATTTGTTTAATATAAACATTCTGTAGGTCGTAGATACCGAAACTGTGGATACTTCAATTTAACTGTGGATACTTCAGGAAAATTTCAAAGATCACTATTACATTTTCAGAATTTAGTTTCGATGTCAAAAAAGATACGAAAAGTTTGAAGAAAAGTTTATGATTACATGCGGTTAGGTTTATTTACAACTATGATAAAGTAGAGCGAAAAATTAGTTTACGGATATTTTTCGAAATGGCACCATAATCTTATCGAACATTTCACAACGTCCGAATATTCCGAGTGTGTGTGTATATATATATACTCGTATATATATTGTGACGACTTTTCTTATCAGTACGAGCGGACAGTCGCCTGTCCGCCTCGTCGGCAAATTACCGCGATTCCCGAATCTCGACTCAGGATTCCGAACGCGAAGTTGGGCGCCAGGTGCGGTAAGGCCGCACCTCCTCACCAACTATTTATCACTAAATGAGACGCGAGAGTCGTTTGTCGCTGAGTCGGAAATTTCGCGGGACCGGTAGCTCCTTTTTAGTTTGAGTCGGAGGTGGGGTGGGTATAGGGTAAGGTTCGT
>NW_022639593.1:919855-920043 GCF_010583005.1 Odontomachus brunneus
ACCTTTCGGGGTCGCCACGTCACAATATATATATAAATATATATATAAGGGTGTTCAAAAAGTCCCGGACCGGTGAAATATCTCGAAAACAAAGCATTTTAGAAAAAAATGTTTCAGATAAAAGTTGTGGCGTTTAAAAAGATGTATTTACTGATTACATCAGTTTGACCTTGGGTTGCGTAGCGAAG
>NW_022639593.1:920053-921396 GCF_010583005.1 Odontomachus brunneus
TAAAATGCTTAGTTTTCGAGATATTTCACCGGTCCGGGACTTTTTGAACACCCTGTATATATATATATATTATATATATATATATATATATATATATATATATATATATATGTATGTATGTATATAATTTCCCACGCAACTATTTATCGCAACGATGATAATAACCAAGAACCAAGACAAAGAAATCATAAAGAAATCGTCGTAACGATACGCCCGAGTTGCTTTCCTATGCATAATAGCAATAATTAAAATATAACCGAGTAAATTAAATAATAATCGAATAAAGAAATAATAATATTCAAATATTAAATGATAGTGATAATTGTTTTGACCTTGTGCGCGGTATCACTCTTTCCCAAGTTAATAGGTTGTTTAATAAATGCGCTGTATTATCCTTGATAATTATATATTGTAAGGGGTATCGAGTTGGAGGAATTCTCGATTAGACAACTCGATACATCGAGGGCGCAGTCGAAGTCGATGGAGACAGGAAGGAGGTAGGAGAGACGGAGAGTTTCAGGAGGAAGAGAGGAACAAAAAGGCGAGCGCGAAGATTTTGAGAGAGACACGTAGAGATACGTGGAGACTCAAAATATACTCAGAAAGAGAAAGGCGAAAGGATCGTGAAGGGAATTTTGAGAATAGTCGAATAGTGGGATTAGTCGGAGAGATCTCTGGGAATATTCAAGTATCGAATATCTCCTGGAAGGATTAGATTAGGAGCCGAATATTTAGATATAAGAATACGTGTTATATTTTGTATTAGTGTTAGTTGGGTTATAAATATATATAAGTGTGTTTTCATAAAGTCTCGTTTATTCAATATATAAACCATCAACTTCCTACGAAAGACGACGAAACGGTCGTACTTACGATAGAAGAAAGAAATTAGGTGATCGTTTTATCTCCCTTACAACTCAGAAGTGGGATCACGGATTCAGAGTCTGTTGTTGGTGACGTGTCGGTCGTTTAACCAAGCTCGAAAAAAAAAAGTCGGTTAGAATTAGAACAAAGGTTTATAAAATGGATAGAGAATGGCTAGAGTCGGCCACCCTAGTACAATTACAACGGGAAGCGACCGAATATCGGCTCCCGGTTTCAAATAACCGCGACCGATTTATTGACGCGATTCTCACGCATTTGGAGCGTAACGGACCGGTACAAGATTTACTCGGGGCAAATTCGAACAATGAACCTCAAGCTCGTACTTCCGCGACGGACACGACGTTTGTGCAAGACAGATACGAAGGCGGAGGCGATCGTCGGTTAACCGAACAAACTCTCGAACAGGTCATGACGACGGTGACTGATGTATTGCAGCAACAGCAAGCGATGCAAAGGCA
>NW_022639593.1:921476-922230 GCF_010583005.1 Odontomachus brunneus
TCACTAAATGAGACGCGAGAGTCGTTTGTCGCTGAGTCGGAAATTTCGCGGGACCGGTAGCTCCTTTTTAGTTTGAGTCGGAGGTGGGGTGGGTATAGGGTAAGGTTCGTTACCAATTACAAGTCAAGGGGGTTCGTTGGTGCAATTATTCTTTATTTCTTCGAGACCCGCGCGTCCCGGTATGGTCAAATGATATCACCGATGGGTGCGATAACCGGGAGTATTGAGCCACGGCCGATACAATTTTCGCGGAACGGTACGCGACCACCACTACTCGAGCAAGACGGGACGTCCTATATCGGGACGAGACGACACTACGGTACAAGTCAAGACGAATGGTCAGCCTTACAGATTCGATGTTCCCCCGCTCGCTATGACCCGGGTGATGTCTATCAATGACCCTCGTCGGCGGTCGTCTCCTCTGGCGGCAATGCAGAGTGTCGGTCCGTCCTCCCCTTGGGCTTTGCCGGTCGTCCCTCGGGCACTCGGATCGACTCTTTTCTGTTCGCGAGAACGGCAATCGGCAAAACGGTACCTCGGCCACGATCCACGTGTCGCGTGTTTGGCGCAAAAGAAAGAAGAAGCTCTCATCTCCTTGATCGCCGGTTTTTTCTCTGTTTTGATGATTCTCTCTCTTTCTCCCTCTCTCTCTCTCCCGCTCTCTCTTTCTCTTTCTCGTTACGATAATCAGTGCCCGCGTGTTATTGTTCACGCGGCACCTCACCTGTTCGTGTTTATCCTGTTGGTCGTCAGC
>NW_022639593.1:922240-922570 GCF_010583005.1 Odontomachus brunneus
GAAATTAGGTGATCGTTTTATCTCCCTTACAACTCAGAAGTGGGATCACGGATTCAGAGTCTGTTGTTGGTGACGTGTCGGTCGTTTAACCAAGCTCGAAAAAAAAAAGTCGGTTAGAATTAGAACAAAGGTTTATAAAATGGATAGAGAATGGCTAGAGTCGGCCACCCTAGTACAATTACAACGGGAAGCGACCGAATATCGGCTCCCGGTTTCAAATAACCGCGACCGATTTATTGACGCGATTCTCACGCATTTGGAGCGTAACGGACCGGTACAAGATTTACTCGGGGCAAATTCGAACAATGAACCTCAAGCTCGTACTTCCGC
>NW_022639593.1:922580-922825 GCF_010583005.1 Odontomachus brunneus
AATCTGTATCCTCTCTTTCCCCTCGCCCTTCGTTGACGCGTCACTCACCAAGCCGTAAGGATAAACACGGCAGCGGAAAATCAAAATCGGAACGGCCACAATGTGTTATAGAGAGCGAAAATTTAAGTTTCTTACCCGAGTGCCTTCTCCTATGACGACCAGCGAGAGCGGTGTCGTAGGTCGGTCCTTTGCGTCCCTCGTCGTCCTGTTGCTCTTCCTTCCTCCGGGTTAGCGCGGGGAGCTTT
>NW_022639593.1:922835-931480 GCF_010583005.1 Odontomachus brunneus
ATGTATTGCAGCAACAGCAAGCGATGCAAAGGCAACAGCAACAATTCCTAAAACAACAACAGTAACAGTTTGACCAATTGATCCAAGCTTTGACAGCGAGAAATGTGCAAAAGGAGACGGATGCAACCAATATAATTACAGAGACGAATGGAAATTCGACGGTCAATCAGACTATCTCATCGGGGTCGCCGAGGGTTCAAGAAGCTCCCCCGCTTCTTCGGCCGAGTGAATCAATGGCACCGACGATCACAGTGTCCACTTTAGCGGCGCAGATCCCGGAGTTTGGAGGCGCCGATAATGAAAAGTCCTCCGGTGGGTACAAAGGGTGGACCAGATCGCGAGGTCCATAGGGCCACGGATGGCGTAACTTTGCTGGCGGCCACTAGTCGATTAGCCGGAGCGGCTAGGAGATGGTATGACCTGCAGACGGGAGAAGTTTTAGAGTCGTGGTTGTCCGTTAAAAGAGAAATGATTAAAATATTTCAAAGAGAAGTTCCGTACTTTAGGGCCATGCAACGGATAGATATGAGAAAATGATTCAGCAATAAGGAGTCGTTTGACCAATATGCCTTCGATAAACTCACTCTGATGCATCGATTGGATCTATCGGAGAAAAATTCGATCCAATTGTTGATCGGAGGGATTATGTCAAGCCCGTTGCGAGCAACAGCCTTAGCTCTCAGCGCGGACACAATAGAGGTATTTCTGGAGAGGATGAGACGCGTCACAGAGGGCGTAGGCGAGTTGGAAAGACGACCTCCAGCCCCATCAACGGATAGCCGAATTAAGGAAGCCAACTGTAGGAATTGTGGAAAGAGAAGTCACGGGCACAAGGAATGTCGAGCTCAGGTGATCTGCTTTTTCTGCAAAAAGGGAGGCCATCGGCAGTTTGAGTGTCCAGCGGTAAGAAGGAGAGAGACGTCGACGATAGCGATGGGCCGGCAGACTCCGGTACAGGGGCAGGCGGCGACTGCGGAGCATTATCAGACGAAGGATTCAGTTGCCGTCGTCGAGGAATCAGAAAGGAAGCTGGAAGTAAATGATCCATTCGTAACGATTACACATCTAATGGGTAAGCCATGTAATTTATTGGCACTTATCGATACAGACAGCCCGGTTTCCTTTATTCGTAAAGATATTTTCTCGAAATATGTACAAGCGTTATCGCCGAAACTGCTACCGTTGAACAATCATTTGCGCAATTTAACTAATCAGCCGATTCCGATCGTGGGTATTGTTCGTTCGAATTTCATATTGAAACCGTTAAACGAAGTCTCCTTTGATTTGGATTTACATGTATTAGCGAACAACACTTTTGAAGGTGATTTGATAATAAGCCGGAATTTCTTAACAAAAGAACGGTTGACCTTTGTGTACACGCCAAGGGTCGAGGTAAACGAGCGCGTGGCATTGTTCGCTAACTTACCGTTATATGTGGATTCAAATACATCGGAACAGTCTCTTATCGAAATAATCGAAGAAAGCGAAATAGATTTTGATTATGGATATAAAAAACGATTACAGGAACTGTTATTGTCGTTCGAAGGTCGCGAAGGTAATAGACGACGGTTACGCGGTCACCGTCAAGATCAAAGATCCGTCGGTTTATACTTATGCGCCGAGACGGTTTGCGTATGCCGAACGTGTTCAAATCCGAGAGATTGTCAACGATCTATTGAACCGCGACATAATTCAACCGAGTACATCTCCATATTGCGCTAGAGTTGTCCCGATTAGGAAAAAGAATGGAAAACTACGTCTATGCGTCGATCTAAGACCACTTAATAATCGAATAGAGAAGCAGAAGTACCCCTTTCCTATCATAGAGGATTGCCTATCACGACTTGCGAATAAAGTAGTCTTTACAGTTTTAGACTTGAAAGACAGTTTTCATCAAATCAAGGTACATCCGGACCATACGAAATATTTCGCGTTTGCGACGCCCGATGGGCAGTACGAATATAAGTATCTACCGTTCGGTTATAGTGAGGCGCCCGCCGAATTCGAAAAAAGACTTGTTCAGATCCTTAGCCCGCTTATTCGGGAGAATAAGATTATAGTTTATATAGATGACGTTTTAATAGCAGCCGAAACCGTTGAACAGAACCTTGAGATTCTTGCTGAGGTTATGATCCTTAAAAAATATAAATTCGAACTGAATTATAAGAAGTGTCAATTTCTTAGAAGGAAAATAGAATTTCTTGGATATGTAATATCGGGTGAGGGCGTTACCTTGAGCCCCAGGCACACAGAGGCAGTACGTAATTTCAGGCAATCGGAGAATGTGGTTCAGGTTCAACAGTTTCTCGGCTTGGCAAATTATTTTCGTAGGTTCATTAAAGACTTTGCGATAAAGGCCAGACCATTGCAAAATCTGTTGAAAAAAGAAAAAGTTTTCGAATTCGACGAGGATTGTTTAGAAGCGTTTGGCGCGTTAAAACGAGAATTGACGGCGTATCCGGTACTAAGCTTATTTGATTTTGAGGCGGAAACAGAGTTGCACACAGACGCGTGCAGCGCGGGACTAGGTGCAATTCTGTTGCAGAAACAACGAAATAGATTATGGGCCCCGGTGGCATATTTTAGTAAGGGCACAAATGAAGCAGAAAAAAAAACCATAGCTTCGAATTAGAAATGCTTGCCATCGTTCGGGCGATAGAAAGATTTCACATTTACCTGTATGGATTAAATTTTACAGTTGTGACAGACTGTAACGCGCTGGTACATGCAATTAATAAGGCTAACCTTAACCCGCGTATAGCTAGATGGACGCTTACCTTGCAGAATTATTCGTTTAAAGTGGCACATCGATCGGGAAGCAAGATGTCACATGTGGACGCGCTCAGTCGCAGCATAGCCTACGTCAATGCGCTGCCTCTCGAACGCGAACTTGAGTTTCGCCAGCTAGCGGATGCTGAAATAGTTAAAATAGTTAATGAATTGGAAAAACAAGACAGTACCAAGTTTGCGTTAGTAGAAGGGTTATTATATAAAAAAGTAGATGAAGAATTGAAATTTGCAGTGCCAGAGTCGATGGTGCCGAGATTATTACGAATTCATCATGACGAGATGGGGCATTGTGGTTTAGAGAAAACATTGCTCGGAATTAATCAAAATTTCTGGTTTCCGACTATGCGAAAAAAAGTGTACGAATACATAGAAAATTGTTTCACCTGCATTATGGCGAATGACTCCTTGCATCGAAGCGAAGGCGAGGATCATTTCCATGATGAGGCTAGAGCTCCGATGGACGTGGTGCACGTGGACCATTTTGGCCCGCTGCAAGAAACGAAAGACCATTTTCGTTATATCTTAGTTATAATAGACGCATTTATACGGTTTACATGGTTGTTGCCGACAAAATCGACGGGATCGGTAGAAGCGATGAGTCAATTATCTTCGGTAATCAATACTTTTGGACGGCCGGGGAAAGTGGTGTCGGACCAAGGTTCGGCGTTCACTTCGGCCGAATTTACAAAGTTCCTTGACTCGCATGAAATTAAGCATAGAAAAACCGCGGTCGCGTCGCCCTGGGCTAACGGCTTAGCGGAAAGAATAAACCGATTTTTGAAGAGTACATTTACGAAGATCCTTGAGTCTAATAGCGAATGGAAGGAGCAATTAGGGAAAGTACAGTATATTATCAATAATACTCACCACAAGACGATTAAATCCACACCTTCTCGTATGATGCTAGGGTACGAACAGCGTAACCACGGGGATAACAAATTCGCGCGCTTTATTCACATCCTCTCAGAATCCGATTTAAATCTAGCTACAGAAAGACAGATAATTAGGGATCAGGCGCAACAGGCAACAAATTTGATAAGAAAATATAATAAAATGTACTACGATAAAAGTCACCGTAAACCGACCGTGTACAACTCGGGAGATTATATCATGATCAGAAACGACCGTAACAGACCTGGGGAAAATTCGAAATTTAAAGCGAAATATAAAGGGCCGTATCAAATAGCGAAAAGCTTGAATAATAGTCAATATGTTGTAAAAGATATACCAGGGTTTAACCTAACGGCGAAGCCCTTGAATACTATAATATTTTGTCAACAGATAAAATAAAACCGTGGGTTAAGATGTAAATTAGTCGAAAATTATACGATAAATATATATGTATGGGCCAAGCGGAATAAATATAATATTGTAACTTACCGAGCGAATAATTTTAGGCGATAAATGTAAATATACGGCGTCACTATAGCGATTACTGAATCGGACCGATTCCAGAAGGTTACAAGAACGAATAAGAGCGCCGCCCTACGGTCCCTTCGAATACGAAGGGGAATTCAGGATGGTCGAGCTGTAAGGGGTATCGAGTTGGAGGAATTCTCGATTAGACAACTCGATACATCGAGGGCGCAGTCGAAGTCGAAGGAGGTAGGAGAGACGGAGAGTTTCAGGAGGGAGAGAGGAACAAAAAGGCGAGCGCGAAGAGTTTGAAAGAGACACGCAGAGATACGCGGAGACTCAGAATATACTCAGAAAGAGAAAGGCGAAAGGGTCGTGAAGGGAGTTTTGAGAATAGTCGAATACTGGGATTAGTCGGAGATATCTCTGGGAATATTCAAGTATCGAATATCTCCTGGAAGGATTAGATTAGGAGCCGAATATTTAGATATAAGAATACGTGTTATATTTTGTATTAGTGTTAGTTGAGTTATAAATATATATAAGTGTGTTTTCATAAAGTCTCGTTTATTCAATATATAAACCATCAACTTCCTACGAAAGACGACGAAACGGTCGTACTTACGATAGAAGAAAAAAATTAGATAATCGTTTTATCTCCCTTACAATATATTCTTCTCTCGTGCCGCTGCACGTTACACTCACTCCCCTTTTTTCCACACTCCCCTTCTCGAGGCTCCTTCTATCGCGTGACATGTGTACCACTCGCGACGTGTGTACATTGAATACAGAATATAATAAAAAAGCGAATTAGATAAGCATGGATTAACAAAATTAGAGCATATAAAAGCAGGCAAAAAAAATAAGAATTCGCATTACGATGAACAATAATAATACCTGCTCGACAATCGTGTGATAATATTCGCGAGTGAATAATAACGGAATAACGATGATCAAATAATCGGTAATAACAATACCTAGGTAACGGCTGTAACAAAAACTCTAGGCTTCACAAAGACTAAGTGAACGGACTGTCGTAACGGCCGGCTCGTGCTGCTGACTAAACGGCGCTTGGGAAGGCCGCGCGATCGGATCATGTAAATACTCGTGCGTGAGCACGTGCTCGAGCGTTATACCATAATACTCTCAACTGTCGAGGCAAACGCATTGGGAATTGCCGCGTTATTTTCTAGATTATTCCGCGCCGATTTTTAATACCGCGTTTTGACTCCGCGACATTTAAAACGATAATTATCAGGTGTAGAAGTATGAAACCGGAATTCCCCTATAAATGGTGCCAGCGTTCAGTTTAGTGACCGTAAGACCGCTACTGCCGCGCTATTATATTCTCCTAACAGCTGACGAATATTGTCAACAAACATAACCCCAACTTTCATTCTCTAGTATATTTTTGTATAACCTTAAACATGTCACGTTTCGAGCCTACTAACTATGATTTGCGGACAGCATTGATTTTCTGTTATCATTTAAAGAAAACTGCTGCAGAATCACATCGAATGCTTGTCGAAGCTTACGGTGAATATGCTCTTGGTAAATCTCAGTGTTTCGAGTGGTTTAAAAAATTCAAAAGTGGTGATTTTGACGTGAGGAACGAAGAACTATGAACTATGAACTATGAACTATGAACTGCTGAAACCTGGTCAAACCGTCAATACTAATCGCTACCAACAACAAATGATCGATTTAAATCGAACATTGACTAAAAAACGACCAGAATATGCAAAAAGGCAACACAATGTCATTTTGCTCCATGATAATGCCCCATCACATACAGCAAAACGGGTCAAGGAAACGATCGAGTCGTTCAGTTGGGAATTACTACCGCATGCGGCTTATTCTCCAGACTTGGCTCCGTCCGATTATCACCTGTTCGCATCGCTAGGACACGCTCTCGCTAACCAACGCTTCGATTCGTATGAAAATGTGGAAAAATGGCTAGATAACTGGTTCGCTTCAAAAGATGAAAAGTTTTTTTGGCACGGCATTCATAAACTGCCAGAGAGGTGGGAAAAATGTGTTCAAAACAGTGGAAATTATTTTGAATAAAGTATTATTTATCACTTTCGAACAACAGACGTCTTATTTGTATAAAAAAATTCCGGTTTCATACTTCTACACCTGGTAAGACACTTCAAGACGCGTATTCTTCACGCAAGCAGGTGTTGCGGGCTTTACCGCGACAGGTAATTACCGCGTTTCCTTTTTACTTGTCAGATTGAGAAACGTCGCGATCGAGTTCCTCAATGCCGATCAAATATTATTATCATCTATTTAATATTATTACTTCTTTATTTGATTGTTATTTAATTTATTCGGTTATTATTTAATTATTGCTATTACACATAGGAAAGTAACTCGGGCGTGCCATTACGACAATTTCTTTAACCTCGTCTTTAATTAATTGTCGTGGATCCGACGGGCTGAGTTCCCGTCGGGCGGCGACTGACCGCGCTGATAACGCCCAGCGCAGGGCGCGGTGAGGAAAGGTGAGCGAGTTGAAAAATTTGACACTTGAGTAAAGATTAATTTTCTTTATTTCACAACACTATTCGAGAGCGCGGTTCGACGGACAAGTCGTGCGATGCGGAAATCTTCATTTGCCGACGGCCGGGTCAGCCGAGCGCGACGGAAATCTTGAGCGTTTCACTGGCGCCCAGCCGACGGAAATCTTGCTCGCGAGCGACGGAGATCTTCCGCGACCCTGGCACGCGTCCGCGGGCCGTCGAACGACTGATTTCTCGAGAGATTGCATTTGACAAAGTGCTGATACACGCGATACAGAGAATGACAAGGAGCACAAAATTAAAAGGACGAATTCGGCGTGTGGCTGACTCGCGACCTGTCTCACGGATCCACGGTCCGGTTGACCGGGGACGGAGATCGCGGAGGCCGCGGAGGCCGAGACAATTAACGCGCGCACAGCGCGAGCGGCAAGCGGCGGGCGAGACCTGCCGACTTGCGAACGGAGCTGAGGAGCTGGCCAGAGAGAGAATTTGGCGCTCTCTCTCTGCGCTCGAACGGAGCCGCCGCGAGGTTGCGACTCTAAATTGTCGCAAAGGCGCGAATACAGCGGAGGACGCGACACTCGAAGGATCGCCGGCCTGGTCGATCCTTGATAGCCGAACTATCGAGTGGATACGCAACGATCGTGCTGATTCTATCGCCGGTGTAGGAGATCAGCGGTTTATTGAACGAACCGAGATGCGCTCCGGTTGACTAGAGAAGCGCGAAACCGACTGCCCTCGTCGTCGGCGAGAGCGGCTTTTAACGAAAACGCGCTTGGCGACAGGTCGCTCGCTGGTTGGTCGCAGTTGCCGAATCTTCTAGAATATTGCCTAAAAAGGATCGCGCGGTTACAGCGGCGATCTAACGTGCACGTTGACGAGCACGTATGTTTGTTTGTTTGTTTGCGTGGTAGGCATGGCAACCGCGACCAGCGAGCAAAATCAGCGCAGAAAAAATGTGAACTCGCGCTGTGGCTAGCGGCGAGCCTGTCGCGATGCTGACGACCGAGCGAACGTTCTGGAATGTTCGATCGCTTATTTCTAGAAAAGAATTCTCGCTCTCGAACATCAATTATTATTGCTATTGTCCAGTTATTGTTATTCATTGTTAACGATAATAACGAAATAATGATGATCGAATAATCGGTAATAACAATACCTGGATAATGGCTCTAACAAAAACTCTAGGCTCCACAAAGGCTAGGTAAACCGACTATCGTAACAGCTGCTCGGTTGTGACTGAGCGGCGCAGGAAGGGGGGGGGGGCAAGGCCAGGCGCGCATCACGCCATAACGCTATCAGCCGCCGAAACGAGAGCATCGCGGGAGCTGTTGCGTCATTTTCTAAATTATTTCGCGCCGATTTTTGATACTGCATTTTGACTTCCCCACAATTAAGGCAATAATTAACACAATTTGAGACGCATACTTATCAAGCGAGCAGATATTGTGGGCTTTATCGCAGCAGATAATTACCGCGTTTCATTTACTTTTTTACTTATTATTAGGTGATAAACTTAGTTCCTGCGGTTTTTTTGTTTAAAAAACTCATTTATTTCGACATCAAAAGCAAAAAATACATTAATCTAAGTATTTTCCCTCGCTAGCTATACATTTTTCCCATCTTTCGGGAAACGCGTAGATTCCGCGACGATAGAACGATTGGTCTTTTGATGCAATCCATTCGTCGATCCATTTACGCACATCCTCGTAATTTCTGAAGTGTGTATCCACCAAGCCGTGCTGCATCGACCGGAACAAGTAATAGTCCGAAGGAGCTAAGTCTGGTGAATACGCTGGGTGCGGGAGAACTTCCCACTCGAGCTGCATCAGTGTTTCTTTGACGGCTTTGGCAACGTGTGGTCGAGCGTTGTCGTGCAAAAGCATGACTTTACGTCGATTGCTGGCTACTGCTGGCCTTTTTTCCAACAATGCTTCATTCAGACGGTTTAATTGTGATTGATATCGATCCCCC
>NW_022639593.1:937610-938763 GCF_010583005.1 Odontomachus brunneus
GAGCATAATTGCCATAAGCTTCGAAAAGCAATTTATGAGCTGCAGCTGCAGTTTTTTTCAAGTCAAAGTAATGAAGCAGCACATGTCGAAAAAACAACTTATCACGTTCCATATTTAATCAAAAGAAAAAATAGCACTGCTCGCTTAAATGAATCTCTTCGCACTGAATTTTATTGACAAATGTCTAACCTCTAAAATGCAGCCAGTTTCAGATGTCAAAATAAATTACACCTACAACTAACGTCATCTAACTGTGAGCCGCAGGAACTAAGTTTACCACCTAATAGATAGAGAAACGTCGCGATTGAGTTCCTTAATACCGATCAAATATTATCATCAATCATTTATTGTTCAAGTATTATTATTTCTTTATACGGTTGTCATTTAACTATTTTTATTACGTATTGGGAAGCAACTCGAGCGTGCTCGACGATTTCCTTACCTCGCCTTGCTGTCGTGTGTAATTAATTGATACTACCGATTAATTGAAATTATTATACGGTTGTCGATCAGATATTATTATCATCGCCTTATAATTAATCGGGAATTATTACTTCTTTATTCGGTTATCGTTTAATTATTTTTTATTACGCATTGAGAAGAAATTCGAACGTGCCGTTACAATTTCTCTTCACCGTCTTACTGTGTCGCATATAACTATTTGATACTAATTTATTAAATCACTAATTGATATTAAATTAAATTAAATTTCTGTCAAAGATCTAATAGAGAAGATGCAGTCACGTGGTCTAAAGGATGCGATGCCTAAGAGATACCGCGACGGAGGATCCGGCTCGAGCCTGACAGAGTTGGCGCAAAGGTGAGTTTCACTGATTTAAATTCGTAATTAGAAATCCAATAAAACTGGAAATTCTTTTGTTTGGAATTAAGTTGCTTAATGCTACCATTGTCGTGTGTAATACTAAATTAAATATGCCTTATATTGCAGAGACGAAGCAGACGACCAGCCAACTCTTAGGGGCTGCTGCGCCGGAGGATCCGACTCGGGCCAAGCGGGGTTAGCTCGAAGGTTAGTTTCTCTTTAGTATTAATAATTATAAATTCAATAATTTTGATAATTCTGTTGCTCGAAATCGAGATAATTTGAATCGAGTTAAAGATCGCATTAAATTATAATTACGTGCGGGGAGAA
>NW_022639593.1:938773-944426 GCF_010583005.1 Odontomachus brunneus
TATCGTAACAGCTGCTCGGTTGTGACTGAGCGGCGCAGGAAGGGGGGGGGGGCAAGGCCAGGCGCGCATCACGCCATAACGCTATCAGCCGCCGAAACGAGAGCATCGCGGGAGCTGTTGCGTCATTTTCTAAATTATTTCGCGCCGATTTTTGATACTGCATTTTGACTTCCCCACAATTAAGGCAATAATTAACACAATTTGAGACGCATACTTATCAAGCGAGCAGATATTGTGGGCTTTATCGCAGCAGATAATTACCGCGTTTCATTTACTTTTTTACTTATTATTAGGTGATAAACTTAGTTCCTGCGGTTTTTTTGTTTAAAAAACTCATTTATTTCGACATCAAAAGCAAAAAATACATTAATCTAAGTATTTTCCCTCGCTAGCTATACATTTTTCCCATCTTTCGGGAAACGCGTAGATTCCGCGACGATAGAACGATTGGTCTTTTGATGCAATCCATTCGTCGATCCATTTACGCACATCCTCGTAATTTCTGAAGTGTGTATCCACCAAGCCGTGCTGCATCGACCGGAACAAGTAATAGTCCGAAGGAGCTAAGTCTGGTGAATACGCTGGGTGCGGGAGAACTTCCCACTCGAGCTGCATCAGTGTTTCTTTGACGGCTTTGGCAACGTGTGGTCGAGCGTTGTCGTGCAAAAGCATGACTTTACGTCGATTGCTGGCTACTGCTGGCCTTTTTTCCAACAATGCTTCATTCAGACGGTTTAATTGTGATTGATATCGATCCCCCGTGATACTTTCGTTCGGTCTGAGTAGCTCATAATAAACGACGCCGTGCATATCCCACCAAATGCAAAGCATTGCTTTGTGGCCATGAATATTTCTCTTTGGTGTGGATGTCGATGGTTGGCCAGGGTCTACCCATGATTTTCTTCGTTTAGGATTATCGAAGTATATCCATTTTTCATCGCCAGTCACTATGCGCCACAAAAAACTCTTCTTTTTCTGCCTGGCGAGCAGAGAAATAGAGATGTTTAAGCGATTCGCAATGGCATTTGCGGTTAATTCGTGTGGTACCCATTTTCCCTCCTTTTGAATTTTTCCCATTGCATGTAGACGTTTGGAAACAGCCATCGGAGTAACATTTAATGCTGCAGACAATTCTTGGAGCGTTTGAGTAGAGTTTTCGTCCAATAATGCCTGCAAATCGGTGTCTTCAAACTTTTTCGGTTGGCCTGAGCGTTCTTTATCATTGACATCAAAATCACCACTCTTAAATCGCTGAAACCATACTTGGCATGTTCTTTCCGATGGAGCATAATTGCCATAAGCTTCGAAAAGCAATTTATGAGCTGCAGCTGCAGTTTTTTTCAAGTCAAAGTAATGAAGCAGCACATGTCGAAAAAACAACTTATCACGTTCCATATTTAATCAAAAGAAAAAATAGCACTGCTCGCTTAAATGAATCTCTTCGCACTGAATTTTATTGACAAATGTCTAACCTCTAAAATGCAGCCAGTTTCAGATGTCAAAATAAATTACACCTACAACTAACGTCATCTAACTGTGAGCCGCAGGAACTAAGTTTACCACCTAATAGATAGAGAAACGTCGCGATTGAGTTCCTTAATACCGATCAAATATTATCATCAATCATTTATTGTTCAAGTATTATTATTTCTTTATACGGTTGTCATTTAACTATTTTTATTACGTATTGGGAAGCAACTCGAGCGTGCTCGACGATTTCCTTACCTCGCCTTGCTGTCGTGTGTAATTAATTGATACTACCGATTAATTGAAATTATTATACGGTTGTCGATCAGATATTATTATCATCGCCTTATAATTAATCGGGAATTATTACTTCTTTATTCGGTTATCGTTTAATTATTTTTTATTACGCATTGAGAAGAAATTCGAACGTGCCGTTACAATTTCTCTTCACCGTCTTACTGTGTCGCATATAACTATTTGATACTAATTTATTAAATCACTAATTGATATTAAATTAAATTAAATTTCTGTCAAAGATCTAATAGAGAAGATGCAGTCACGTGGTCTAAAGGATGCGATGCCTAAGAGATACCGCGACGGAGGATCCGGCTCGAGCCTGACAGAGTTGGCGCAAAGGTGAGTTTCACTGATTTAAATTCGTAATTAGAAATCCAATAAAACTGGAAATTCTTTTGTTTGGAATTAAGTTGCTTAATGCTACCATTGTCGTGTGTAATACTAAATTAAATATGCCTTATATTGCAGAGACGAAGCAGACGACCAGCCAACTCTTAGGGGCTGCTGCGCCGGAGGATCCGACTCGGGCCAAGCGGGGTTAGCTCGAAGGTTAGTTTCTCTTTAGTATTAATAATTATAAATTCAATAATTTTGATAATTCTGTTGCTCGAAATCGAGATAATTTGAATCGAGTTAAAGATCGCATTAAATTATAATTACGTGCGGGGAGAATTTTTTCCTGAAAAACATCACCACTTAAAAAATACTGATTTATTCTAATTAAGAGATTTATTTGAAATGTCGAGAAAAAGGAAAGTGTGGAATATTGTAAGTGTGAATGCATTTCGAAAAATTCTCTCAGAGTAAAAAATATTGCGCGTTTATTTTTTTTAATATTGCAAACTTCTTCAGTCAAACCAAGATTAATGCACGAATCTAATCGGCGAAACATTTTTCTGTTCCAGAAACGAAAACAGAACGTGGCTGCCTTGATCGGCGAGTCGGTGAGTTAAACAAAAAAAAAATTGAATAATAGAAAGACAAAAAGTCTTTCCATATAATGCATGTTTATAAATCAATGCGATTTACTTCGCATTCGCGATTATTAATTTGATAGGTTTGCGAATTTCATCAGATTGTATTTGCGGAAAAGTCGCGAGCAAATTTCGTAAAAATATTGCGAAGTTATTATCCGCAAAAGCATTGCGGAATTGTCTTCGCAAAAGTATTGCGGAATTGTCTTCGCAAAAATATTGCGGAGCTGTTATCCGCAAAAATATTACGGAATTGTCTTCGCAAAAGTATTGCGGAGTATTGCAGTCTATTACGCATCATCGAAACGTTATATTAGGGATATTCTGTATTGTACGTGAGAATCTCGTGCAGATTACTTCGCCCACGCGCCGAAAGATTTCGCGAGATCGGCCTTGGATTCGTGTCGCATGTTCCCTTCGCTCGCGGATTCCGTTTTCTTCGTAAGCGATTTGCATCGCGCGTGTATCAAAGCGATGCACTACAACTCAATCGGACTGTTGATGAATTCGTCGCACATACTCGTCATTTATCCGAAAGGCCGACATTTCCTCGAAGATGCAGTTCGCGATATTTCATACGCAATTCGCAACTCAGACTATATCCCCAAAGAGAGACGGGATTTTTCGTGAAACCTCTGTTAGATTACCGCGGTCGGGAGTGAATTACAGGCGACGTGGGACGCGAGGACCATTGCAGTGTCAAATGTAGCGACAGGATGGCTGGTGGACCCTAGACACCGTGGGACGACGCGCAATAGTGAGCGCTCAATTTAGACGCTCATATAGTAGACACAAAGCGTCACTTTACGTAGATTGCATGCACGTAGACGTAAATCGCATTGGGTTCGACGGGAAGTAAAGTAAGAATTGGAATTTGCAATTCGCCGGAGTTACGTAAGAATGACCCAACCAAAGAATTTAGTTCTGAGATTGTCGCAATAATTCAACGAGTCAAACATTTCCATTTCTTTAATAGTATATTGACATATACTGACTAGCTCAATTCTTATAAAAATGTGCAAAAAGACGTGACTGATAAAAAAATAAATAACTGTTTCTTAATTTCTTTCAAGCATACATAAGGCTTGAGTTCTTTTTGTTTGTTTTAAAGATGTGAATGGAGTATCCATTGATAGAAGCTTATAATTTTTTTATTTGGATCATTCTTGCATAACAATGGCCAATTGAAATTTCGACTCAACAGGCTTCCTCGTCGGATTATTTCTTGATGATACATTAAACTGATATATTTCAACAT
The DNA here is from genome assembly GCF_010583005.1 of Odontomachus brunneus. NCBI lineage: Eukaryota > Metazoa > Arthropoda > Insecta > Hymenoptera > Formicidae > Odontomachus > Odontomachus brunneus. Next base: position 942,770 of record NW_022639593.1, read on the forward strand.
GACATATTTATATGCTCTATATACTATATATACTTATATGCTATATATACTTTTTATGCTCTATATATGTTTCATATGTACTGTGACGTGGCCTGCCCGAGAGGCGCCCGTCATAAGGCGCGACTCCGCTCGGAACATTTTTGCGTGCGCTCCGCGTCTCGGGTCGCGAATATCAGAGGCGAGGTTAGAAGGCATTAAAAGCGATTAAAAAAGGTTGGTGAAGTAGAATGTCAAAATAGTGGTCTAGTCCACGCGTCCCTAAAATAGTGTGCCCCAAGCTTCCCGCGCTAATCCGGAGGAATGGAAGTCAGCAGGACGACGAGGGACACAAGGGACCGACCTACGACACCACTCTCGCCGATCGTCAAAGGAAAAGGCACTCGGGTAAGGAACTTCAACTCTCATTCTCTATAAGAAATTATTGCCGTTCCGATTGCGGTTTTTCGCTCGCCGTGTTTATCCTTACAGCTCGCTGAGTGACGCGTCGAGGAAGGACGCGAAAGGAAGGATGACAAGAACTCATGCCGAGATAGACGTCAGAGACGAACAGCTGACGACCAACAGGATAAACACGGAGCGGTCAGGTGTCGCGTGAACAACAACACGCTGACACCGATTACAACAACAGGAGAGAACGAGAGAAAGAGAGGAAAAGAGAGAGAGAGAGAGAGAGAGAAAGTCGGCGAAGAACGAGGAAAAAGCCGGCGATCAAGAAGATCGGGAGATTTTGCGCCGAGCGTACGACACGTGCGATACTTTGCCGACGTATTCCGAAGTACCGCTTTGCCGTTTATGAATTCGAGTTGAGCCCGAGTGCCCGAGGAATGACCGACGAAGGCCAAGGGGAAGCGAGAGCGAGAGGGAATCCGCATTGCCATCGATGAGGGTCACCCATAAACCTACCACCCGGGACATAGCGGACGAGGGAGCATCAAAACTTTGTAAGACTGACCACTTGTCTCAATTATTAGGTGTACAACTTTGCTTCCGCCGTTTTCCTATAGATGGCTTTAGCGGTAAGTGGTGATTGAAATAAATAGACCATAGACGTCATACAATACATTTGGGCATCTGTCAACATAACCTCATAGAAACATTAGTCGATTTGTGTCTGCATCATAAAGTTATTCTTGATTGAAAATGTCAGTTTACGAGCCAAATTCTCGTTATTTGCGGGAGGTTTTAATTTTCTGCTTCAATATGAAGAAATCTGCGGCTGAGGCTCATCGAATGCTCTCAAATACTTATGGTGAGGCCACTATTAGTGAAAGAATGTGTCGTGAGTGATTTCAACACTTCAAGAACGGTGATTTTGACATCGAAGACCGGCATAGCGGTGGAAGAGAGAAGGTTTTCGAAGATGCAGAATTGGAAACATTACTTGATCAAGATTCGTATCAAAATCAAGAAGAATTGGCACGATCATTGGGAGTGACTCAACAAGCCATTTCAAAACACCTCAAAGTCATGGGAATAACTCAGAAGCAAGGAAATTGGGTGCCGTACGAATTGAAGCCGAGAGATGTTGAACGGCGTTTGTTTGCTTGTGAACAGCTGCTTGAAAGGCAAAGACGGAAGGGATTTCTGCATCGCATTGTGACTGGGGACGAAAAATGGGTTCATTACGATAACCCCAAGCGCAGAAAATCATGGGGAG
>NW_022639593.1:945216-950201 GCF_010583005.1 Odontomachus brunneus
TCCGATGGAGCATAATTGCCATAAGCTTCGAAAAGCAATTTATGAGCTGCAGCTGCAGTTTTTTTCAAGTCAAAGTAATGAAGCAGCACATGTCGAAAAAACAACTTATCACGTTCCATATTTAATCAAAAGAAAAAATAGCACTGCTCGCTTAAATGAATCTCTTCGCACTGAATTTTATTGACAAATGTCTAACCTCTAAAATGCAGCCAGTTTCAGATGTCAAAATAAATTACACCTACAACTAACGTCATCTAACTGTGAGCCGCAGGAACTAAGTTTACCACCTAATAGATAGAGAAACGTCGCGATTGAGTTCCTTAATACCGATCAAATATTATCATCAATCATTTATTGTTCAAGTATTATTATTTCTTTATACGGTTGTCATTTAACTATTTTTATTACGTATTGGGAAGCAACTCGAGCGTGCTCGACGATTTCCTTACCTCGCCTTGCTGTCGTGTGTAATTAATTGATACTACCGATTAATTGAAATTATTATACGGTTGTCGATCAGATATTATTATCATCGCCTTATAATTAATCGGGAATTATTACTTCTTTATTCGGTTATCGTTTAATTATTTTTTATTACGCATTGAGAAGAAATTCGAACGTGCCGTTACAATTTCTCTTCACCGTCTTACTGTGTCGCATATAACTATTTGATACTAATTTATTAAATCACTAATTGATATTAAATTAAATTAAATTTCTGTCAAAGATCTAATAGAGAAGATGCAGTCACGTGGTCTAAAGGATGCGATGCCTAAGAGATACCGCGACGGAGGATCCGGCTCGAGCCTGACAGAGTTGGCGCAAAGGTGAGTTTCACTGATTTAAATTCGTAATTAGAAATCCAATAAAACTGGAAATTCTTTTGTTTGGAATTAAGTTGCTTAATGCTACCATTGTCGTGTGTAATACTAAATTAAATATGCCTTATATTGCAGAGACGAAGCAGACGACCAGCCAACTCTTAGGGGCTGCTGCGCCGGAGGATCCGACTCGGGCCAAGCGGGGTTAGCTCGAAGGTTAGTTTCTCTTTAGTATTAATAATTATAAATTCAATAATTTTGATAATTCTGTTGCTCGAAATCGAGATAATTTGAATCGAGTTAAAGATCGCATTAAATTATAATTACGTGCGGGGAGAATTTTTTCCTGAAAAACATCACCACTTAAAAAATACTGATTTATTCTAATTAAGAGATTTATTTGAAATGTCGAGAAAAAGGAAAGTGTGGAATATTGTAAGTGTGAATGCATTTCGAAAAATTCTCTCAGAGTAAAAAATATTGCGCGTTTATTTTTTTTAATATTGCAAACTTCTTCAGTCAAACCAAGATTAATGCACGAATCTAATCGGCGAAACATTTTTCTGTTCCAGAAACGAAAACAGAACGTGGCTGCCTTGATCGGCGAGTCGGTGAGTTAAACAAAAAAAAAATTGAATAATAGAAAGACAAAAAGTCTTTCCATATAATGCATGTTTATAAATCAATGCGATTTACTTCGCATTCGCGATTATTAATTTGATAGGTTTGCGAATTTCATCAGATTGTATTTGCGGAAAAGTCGCGAGCAAATTTCGTAAAAATATTGCGAAGTTATTATCCGCAAAAGCATTGCGGAATTGTCTTCGCAAAAGTATTGCGGAATTGTCTTCGCAAAAATATTGCGGAGCTGTTATCCGCAAAAATATTACGGAATTGTCTTCGCAAAAGTATTGCGGAGTATTGCAGTCTATTACGCATCATCGAAACGTTATATTAGGGATATTCTGTATTGTACGTGAGAATCTCGTGCAGATTACTTCGCCCACGCGCCGAAAGATTTCGCGAGATCGGCCTTGGATTCGTGTCGCATGTTCCCTTCGCTCGCGGATTCCGTTTTCTTCGTAAGCGATTTGCATCGCGCGTGTATCAAAGCGATGCACTACAACTCAATCGGACTGTTGATGAATTCGTCGCACATACTCGTCATTTATCCGAAAGGCCGACATTTCCTCGAAGATGCAGTTCGCGATATTTCATACGCAATTCGCAACTCAGACTATATCCCCAAAGAGAGACGGGATTTTTCGTGAAACCTCTGTTAGATTACCGCGGTCGGGAGTGAATTACAGGCGACGTGGGACGCGAGGACCATTGCAGTGTCAAATGTAGCGACAGGATGGCTGGTGGACCCTAGACACCGTGGGACGACGCGCAATAGTGAGCGCTCAATTTAGACGCTCATATAGTAGACACAAAGCGTCACTTTACGTAGATTGCATGCACGTAGACGTAAATCGCATTGGGTTCGACGGGAAGTAAAGTAAGAATTGGAATTTGCAATTCGCCGGAGTTACGTAAGAATGACCCAACCAAAGAATTTAGTTCTGAGATTGTCGCAATAATTCAACGAGTCAAACATTTCCATTTCTTTAATAGTATATTGACATATACTGACTAGCTCAATTCTTATAAAAATGTGCAAAAAGACGTGACTGATAAAAAAATAAATAACTGTTTCTTAATTTCTTTCAAGCATACATAAGGCTTGAGTTCTTTTTGTTTGTTTTAAAGATGTGAATGGAGTATCCATTGATAGAAGCTTATAATTTTTTTATTTGGATCATTCTTGCATAACAATGGCCAATTGAAATTTCGACTCAACAGGCTTCCTCGTCGGATTATTTCTTGATGATACATTAAACTGATATATTTCAACATGACATATTTATATGCTCTATATACTATATATACTTATATGCTATATATACTTTTTATGCTCTATATATGTTTCATATGTACTGTGACGTGGCCTGCCCGAGAGGCGCCCGTCATAAGGCGCGACTCCGCTCGGAACATTTTTGCGTGCGCTCCGCGTCTCGGGTCGCGAATATCAGAGGCGAGGTTAGAAGGCATTAAAAGCGATTAAAAAAGGTTGGTGAAGTAGAATGTCAAAATAGTGGTCTAGTCCACGCGTCCCTAAAATAGTGTGCCCCAAGCTTCCCGCGCTAATCCGGAGGAATGGAAGTCAGCAGGACGACGAGGGACACAAGGGACCGACCTACGACACCACTCTCGCCGATCGTCAAAGGAAAAGGCACTCGGGTAAGGAACTTCAACTCTCATTCTCTATAAGAAATTATTGCCGTTCCGATTGCGGTTTTTCGCTCGCCGTGTTTATCCTTACAGCTCGCTGAGTGACGCGTCGAGGAAGGACGCGAAAGGAAGGATGACAAGAACTCATGCCGAGATAGACGTCAGAGACGAACAGCTGACGACCAACAGGATAAACACGGAGCGGTCAGGTGTCGCGTGAACAACAACACGCTGACACCGATTACAACAACAGGAGAGAACGAGAGAAAGAGAGGAAAAGAGAGAGAGAGAGAGAGAGAGAAAGTCGGCGAAGAACGAGGAAAAAGCCGGCGATCAAGAAGATCGGGAGATTTTGCGCCGAGCGTACGACACGTGCGATACTTTGCCGACGTATTCCGAAGTACCGCTTTGCCGTTTATGAATTCGAGTTGAGCCCGAGTGCCCGAGGAATGACCGACGAAGGCCAAGGGGAAGCGAGAGCGAGAGGGAATCCGCATTGCCATCGATGAGGGTCACCCATAAACCTACCACCCGGGACATAGCGGACGAGGGAGCATCAAAACTTTGTAAGACTGACCACTTGTCTCAATTATTAGGTGTACAACTTTGCTTCCGCCGTTTTCCTATAGATGGCTTTAGCGGTAAGTGGTGATTGAAATAAATAGACCATAGACGTCATACAATACATTTGGGCATCTGTCAACATAACCTCATAGAAACATTAGTCGATTTGTGTCTGCATCATAAAGTTATTCTTGATTGAAAATGTCAGTTTACGAGCCAAATTCTCGTTATTTGCGGGAGGTTTTAATTTTCTGCTTCAATATGAAGAAATCTGCGGCTGAGGCTCATCGAATGCTCTCAAATACTTATGGTGAGGCCACTATTAGTGAAAGAATGTGTCGTGAGTGATTTCAACACTTCAAGAACGGTGATTTTGACATCGAAGACCGGCATAGCGGTGGAAGAGAGAAGGTTTTCGAAGATGCAGAATTGGAAACATTACTTGATCAAGATTCGTATCAAAATCAAGAAGAATTGGCACGATCATTGGGAGTGACTCAACAAGCCATTTCAAAACACCTCAAAGTCATGGGAATAACTCAGAAGCAAGGAAATTGGGTGCCGTACGAATTGAAGCCGAGAGATGTTGAACGGCGTTTGTTTGCTTGTGAACAGCTGCTTGAAAGGCAAAGACGGAAGGGATTTCTGCATCGCATTGTGACTGGGGACGAAAAATGGGTTCATTACGATAACCCCAAGCGCAGAAAATCATGGGGAGATCCCGGCCATGCTTCCACGTCGACGGCCAAACCGAATATTCACGGCTCCAAGGTCATGCTCTGTATTTGATGGGACCAGCTCGGCGTAATGTATTATGAGCTGTTAAAACCGACTGAAACAATCACAGACGATCGGTATCGAACGCAATTGATGCATTTGAGCCGAGCATTAAAAGACAAACGGCCGCAATACGAGAGACACGATAAAGTGATTTTGCAACATGACAATGCTCGACCCCATGTTGCGAAAGTGGTCAAGACATACTTGGAATCGTTGAAATGGGGAGTCCTACCCCATCCGCCGTATTCTCCAGACGTTGCTCTCTCTGACTATCACTTGTTTCGATCAATGGCACACGGCCTGGCTGACCAGCACTTCCGGTCTTATGAAGAAGCAAAAAATTGGATCGATTCGTGGATCGCCTCAAAAGATAAATTTTTTTCGACGCGGGATTCGTACGCTGCCCGAAAGATGGGAGAAAGTAGTGGCCAGCGATGGACAATATTTTGAATCATAAATGTAAGTAGGTATTATATAGGGGTTCTAACTCAGGTCCTCCGAGGGGGGGGTGAGGGGCGGGGGGTACCGCGGGCGAGGGGGGTATGA
>NW_022639593.1:954656-954875 GCF_010583005.1 Odontomachus brunneus
ACCCTCTTGATATCATTTCTTTTGTAAAGAGTATATAAAACTGTTTTGTATTTTTCAATAGAGTATTTACGAAAGTACAATTGATCTGAATAAGATTGTTTTAATAAGATTCCACCTCGTTTTGCTATTGGAAGTATTCGATTTCGTAATATTTCTTTCTTCGGCGTCGAAGCAAAACGAGGTGGAATCTTATTAAAACAATCTTATTCAGATCAATTG
>NW_022639594.1:0-40833 GCF_010583005.1 Odontomachus brunneus
CTGATTAAGTGCGCTTCGAGAACTTAGCATACCTTTTTTTAAAAGTTTAAATTGCCATTTTTCTAGACGTGCATTTAAACTAGACGTAACTTAGACTTCTCGGACGTCGGTTAGACGTCGAATCGACGTCTACGTTCTCGCTGGGAAACCAAAATATCCGTCTCTAATTAATTGCGCGCGACACTGATTCCGCAATAACTGCGGAAGCTTAACGATAAAGAGAGGCGAGAGCTTTAGTCATCATCCACCAAGTACAAGAATATCCGGAAAAGGAATTCAGATAAAGCCGTAACGTCGATGTTGGATTTCCAAATGACGCTACTCATTGAAGTGTCGTTAAATGGTCTTGTCCGATTCTGAATTGTCCGTTTCTGAATTCTTCGAATTTAAAACAACTGTAAAGTTAGTCGTGTAGCTGCACAAAATGGGTATTTTCCAATTCGGGCGGAGCGAGGATTTTTCTGCGATATATTCTTCACATCACACTGCGGTGACGGTGGACGTGATTGAAACCATATTCGTTGCAGTCTTTATCATCATCTCGATCGCTTATATTGGTATCATACCAGGTTACCGCAAGAGGGAAGTAAGTATGGAGAAAATTTCTTATAAATCTAAAATTATTTAGGATTTCTTTTGTGCGACGTTTTACGTGTATTTGCATCATGTGCAAATAAGTTACAGAAAAATCGCGTTGAATTTATACTTATACTGCAATTCTAGATAAAATCGTAAAGTTCGTAACTTGTTCTCGTAAGGCTCGTAAGAACTTATGAGTAGACGATTAATACGTAAGCTACGACTTTACGATTTTACGATCTACTCGTATATTTGCTTAGAATTACAGCATCATATTCTTAAACAATCTAACGAAATAATTATTTCTTATCTTAGAATTCTTTCTTTTTAGAGGAAGAACTGTGTATTCTTAGACCTTCAAATTGATTTTACAATATTGATTAATATTACATTAAGTATATGTTGTCCGATTTATAATCTGCCTGAGTTTCACTGAAATTCTAAACATTCTTCCTGCGTAAATTCAATGCACTAATAAAAATTTCTCGTTATCGTATAGAGCATCTACATGGCCATAAAGGTTGCTTTAAGCATCGTTATCGGATGCCTGCTAATCGGTAAATATTTCAAACAGAATTTTTTTTACCTTATGATTGCATCCTAACTAGCTGAACGTCAATTTGCAGTAGAGAATTTTGGTCAGAAATGGGAATATGGTAGCGCGAGGGGCAAAACGCCCTATCGGGCCGGCACAGGTCAACAAATCGATGCCCAAATGGAAGTCAAGATAGGACTAAGATCGGTGAATATCACTCTGAAAGGTAATTCGTGAAAATAAGTAAAAAATAAAGGTATAAAGTTCGTATATCTTTAAAATTTTCACGCTAAACGTAAAAAATAAAAAAAAAGCGAAAAGAAAACTGAATGAATAAAAGAAAAATGATAAAATAGATAAGCAAAAAGATAATACGATTCGTTAGATTTTTATTAAAGATTTCTTTAGCCAATCCGGAAGAAAATACGACGCTAGCAAAGGAAAAGATCGATTACAACGAAAGATTTCCTTGGACATGGGACCAGGGTAGAATCGGTTTTGGGCCTTACGGTAGATAGCGTGCAAGTACTTCTTCACTTTTTATAGTTTCGGTATAAAATGATGTTAATGAAAACATTTCTGCAGCCGGACTGCTACAGAGGACCTTCCGCGAAGGCCAGAGGAAAGGCTTGCCTATTCCAATTTTATGGATTGCCGAGTATTTCGTTATCGACGGGGAAGGCTTTCGATTCGGGCGGTTCTATCGAACAGCCGGCTGGTACTGTCACATCTTGCTTTGGTAAGTATAAAAGACAGAACAGTGGTGTGGGACAGCTGTCCGAAACGTCACTCTGTTTTTTCTTCTATTATAAAAGCACGATGAGCTTGAAAATTTCATGCTCGAAGCTAGATAAAGAAATAAATACTTTCACGTATCTATTTCTCGTAGAGCAGAATCTTCGTAGCATTACAAACTCGAATCTGTAAGTGAAAATAAGAAATTACATGGACCTTTCTATAAAATCATGCCACTGTTAGAAAGATATTTTAACAAGAAAAACTTGAAATTATCTGTAATTTGCAGGACAGCTTTCGCTTGCTGGATTCTAGCTAATATATTCCTGCAGTCCGTGAGTCGATACGCCGCTTACTTAATCGGCATAATCGGCAGCTTGCAGTTGTTGACTTGCCTCGTATGGGTTTCTGTGCACAATCCGACTCCACTTGTGATCCCTTTCGATAAAGAAGAAATCAGGATGGCGTTGGGCGCGCACTTCTGGATGACCTTCGGATGTGGTGATCGATCAGATCGATTACTTATTTTTATAAGAGCAACCTTAAAATATCATTTACAATGCGATCGTAGTTATATTTTAAAGTTATAGCACTAATCTGTGAATCGATGATATATTTATTTCCTTCACGTAAATTCATGAGAAATGAGTTTTATTGAATTCGTCGACTTTAAAACGTAATTACGACCACATTGTAAATGATCCTTAAAACATTAATATCATTGATTCTTGAACTTCAAGATTCTAAAAAGTTAGATAATGACCTTGAGTTTTCGGATCTCGAAATCTTTACATAAAAATAGTTTTAGTTTCCGCATCTTCTCGCTTTGAATTCTCAAATCATCAATACCAACATTGACAGAGACAAAGTCACTAACATTCGCTCTCTTACTTAATTTGTTCTTTTAATTAAATTCCTAAAGTACGATATTTTTTATATTGATAATGTTTTATTTCTTTTATATATTTTGCGTATATATCTTCTACGTATCCCTCTACGTACGTCTTCTCCAGGTGTACTCTGTGTTCTTCTGGCGGTCATAATGATATTCATGGATCTACGTTACCCCAATACATTGTCCATATTTTTAGAAATAGACCCACTCGGCCAGTACGACGAATTAGTAATGCGTAAGTAAACTTTGAAAATATTTAATTTAACGGCTTTTGCATAATATCCCAGAAGCGCTCGAGACATTATACAGAAAATGTTCATCGTAATTCACAGGAGGTAACCAAGTGGATGATGTATTACACAGAAAAGTTCACATGGATAGCTCGATGGAAATGTCTTCACTGCATGACAGAAACACTGGAATGGTGAGAGATAATATAAAAAAAAAAAACATATTTTGGTTTCGGGGAGAAATACAATGCTGGAAGATAATTACATATAAAAAAAATTACAGATGGTATTAAAGAGACGAACTACCATAGAGAATGTGCAAAGATCGCTCTTCCGCGCGCCAGTACCAATGAAGATTTACGACGACGTGGTTATTTACGAGAATCAGGCAATAGCTGGGTATGCTCGTTCATTTCTTAATATAGAAAATAATTCAACAGTTAAAGGTACAATCGTCTCGAAGTATTATTTTTCAGAGAGAGACATATTTCCTTCCGTACGATCCATCGTTTGTACATATTAATGTTGATGTTGTTACAGTGCACTTAAATCGTCGCTATAACAATTAGTTCATATAACGTTGACAGTTTTGTCTTTACTCAATTAAAATTATACTATGCAATAAGTTAAGACTGATACACATCATAATCAAATCGCATATCATAGCACACTGTTTTTCATGACTGTTTAAGGCCATCAAAAGTACCTTTGATAGAAGTGAATGATGAGGTGACTTTCAAGCCGCCGCCGCCGCCTGTCCCGAAAAAAAGCGGTCAAAGACTAAAGTCAAAGCCTAAAATCTAAGTAATAATCAGTCGACAGTTGGCGATAACATCCGGTTATCAATGAGCGAATGGATCGTCACCTCCGAAAGGAAGAAGCTCTCGAATGCCATAAAGCTATGTATTTTCTTCTTTTTTTTGTTACTGTATTAATACATGAAGACAAAAGATGGCTTTCAAAAACTGACGAAATTATCGAATACGAATGAAACTCCGTCGAATTGCGTAGCTTGTTCCGTCTAGCTCTCCGATTCGGTAGTCTTCTCCTTGCTGTCATTGCTTTCCGAAGCGGATCTGCCTTTTTCCTCAGACTTCGACTCTGACTTGTCGCTGGACTTCTTCTCCTTACTAGACCTTTTCTTCTCGCTCTTGCTCTCCTTTTCGGGCCTTTCCCGATCGCTGTCACTTCTCTTACCATTGTCCGACTTGTCTTTGCTACGTCTCTCCCTGTCCTTGTCCTTGGACTTGTCTGAGTACTTGGACTTGGACGACCTGGATTTGGATTTAGAGCGCGAGCGTCTAGATCTCGACTTGGAGCGTTTGCTGCGCGAGCGCGAACGACTACGACGTCGTGGCGATCTCTTTTTGCGTTCTTTCGATCTGGACGGCGAGCGGCGTGATCTGCAATTAAGTGAGAGATTAATTTTCTGAGAGTCCACAGTTGGCGTAATATCTTTTCCTTACGTGAAGCGTGCTGCACAAATTCGCGATACACAAATGCTAAGTATTTTGTTGAACTTCTACTCGCATATTTCTTAAATATATTTTGGTAAATTATTATTATTATTAACGTTTAACTTTTTTTAATAGCGTTTCGACTATGATCATCAAATTATTATCAAAATATTTTAGAACTACAATACAATTTACCAAAATCGTGCAGTGATTCTCAAGTAGATAGAACTACACGATATTAACGAAGTAAACTCATGAAAAGCGAAGTCTTTTAGTACCTTGATCGACGTGATCTGGAGCGTGATCTGTGACGACTGCGCGAGCCACTGCGTCGTCGCGACGGCGAGCTGCGCCGGCGCTCCTTCGACCTCGAGCGTTTGGAGCGCGAACGCGAGCGACGACGATGACGAGATCGCGAACGTCGATGGCGTGAGCGCGATCTTTTGCGCGACCTGGAACGCCGGCTGCGGCCACGCGAGCGCGAGCGAGACTTCCGGCTGCGCGAGCCACTCCTGCTGCGTTTATCTTTGGACAGCATGCCGATCATCGGGTCGATCGCCGCGGAGATGAGATTATGCGCTTCCTTCACCCGCGACATCGCCTCTTCTATCTCTTTCTGTGCAGCCTCATTACTCTTCGCCTCCGGCTTCGCGATCGCCTGCGTCGAGTGGTAGATCTTAATCGGATGTTCCGCCAGTGACTTTCCGTTCAGCAACAGCGCGGCGATCACGGCGCCTTGCTCCGACAATTCTACCAGCGCGTAGTGCTCGGTGTCCGAGTCCCTACTGCACATACGCAGGTACTTGATCTCCACGTTGTTGTTGCCGAAGAATTCCAACAGCTGCTCGGCGCTCACCGACGCATCCAGATTCGCCACTATCAGTGTTCGGCGGATCTCCTCGATACGTCTGCTATCCAAGTGACCCGGTAGATGCGGGTAAGACGGCAAACCATTCGTTTCTAACTTGGGGTCCATCGTGGTGATGACATGGTTTGGAGGGATACCCTCGATGGCGTTCACTACGTTCGGCGGCAACTTTGGCTCCGATGGATAGAGGCCTGAAAAAGATAACAAATTAAAGAAATTATGAATAAAAAAGTTTTAATAATTATCCGATCAAGAGAATATTTATATATATATATATATATATATATATATATATATATATATATATATATATAAGAGTCAATAAGAACCTACACACAAGTGTAATAGTGTGACCAAACAAGTAAAAACTGTGAAACTGTGACTTACATATAGTCAGTAAACATAAAATTTATTAGTCAGAACATCCAAACGCTTTAGTTTTTACATTCAATCAGGATCTGGTCAAGGACCAATATTTGAATATTTTTTAATTAATAAATTTTATACTTATTGACTAAGGTCTATATTCTGAATCCTCTTTTATCTATAAAAGTGTCTCTTATCTATAAATGAGGCATAGGAGCCACCTGATTGGCTGAAAAGCTATATTTAAGGCACTTTTATCGATAAAAGAGGGTTCAGAATATGAGCCTATATAAATTACAGTTTTTTTATTTGTTTAATTACACTATTCTATTTGTGTATAGATTCTTTATTAATCTTTGAACATTCTCTTAATTGGAAAAGACTATTAAAGTGTGAGTAATTACAAGTTGGTAAACTTAGAACTTTATGCTTCTATATATTACTCTGTTATCCTTGTAATATATTCAGAAATTCCATTAATTACAACTTTAAATTGTGACACATTTTATGTATTTGTCTCTATATTAATTTTTGTATATTTATATAGCATTTTATACATACCTGGTACGACTGTGCCATTGTTAGTAAGCTCCAGAGCACGTTGTTCATCTGGAATGTCTCCGTTCTGGTAAGGGATCACTATCAATGCACGGTCAATGAAGACAGTGTTAGTCATGTGTTGCGCCACGGCGATGCAACCCTGGTCGTGAAACTTGATGTAGCATATGCGTGACTGTACGGGCACGGCGACGTCCCTAATTGTAGGATACAATCTGATATCCTCAATTTTGCCGAGGTATCCGAAGAGAGTCTGCATTTGGTCCTTGGTAGCTTGGGGCGCGATATTGGTCACCTGGACAACCTTCGTCGAGCCGACCGCCATTCTGGACGCGGTTTGTCACCCGATTCACTCGGAACGATACGCAACCAAACGCAACAAAAGTTACAGAATGAGGTTAGGTTCGTCAGTTCAATCGAATTTGACAAAAGTCACGTCATACTTATCATTCAAACTTTGTCCCCATTTCAGACGGACGCACGCAAATTTTCACAAAATTTTAATTATAATTTTTCACACGGCAAAAACACTCCTCGAATTTCTTCGTTGCTCCGCTCAATCTCACCAAATAGCGGTTGGAAACACGAGCTTGCACGAGCTGAAATTAGCTGCACTCGTGGTCAAAATCGAATGCAAAGTCGCGATTGTGCGTGGCTCATATCGTAATTCGATTATCGCGGCATATTTGAATTTTTTAAAGAAACAGCATATCAAATATGATTTTTCTTTTAATTGTCCAATAGGCTCCAGCAGAATTTTTTATCCAAGATATTAATTATCAAAAATATTTCATATATCAATAATACGAAAAATTTAAATCTAAGAATCCATAATAATAAATTAATTGTAAAATAAATCTCACTTTGAAGTTATTTTGCCGAATAATTTCACAGAATATTATTATACATCACGAATTTTTTATAACATATCAAACATCTCGCTAACTAATTTCCATATTTTCACTATAGGCCAGTCAATGACTTCGAATCACTTTTTCACTTTTGTCCGTTTTTTCGTAGCGACCCATGTCGACAACGTTTAGTCGTGCCGATATATGCTTATGTTCGGCTACATTCAGCGCGAGGTCATGCTCCTTCAATTGACCTCATTGATCTTTAATCTTTCATGGCTGTAACGAGGAGGACTTGGTGATTCGTAGAATAGAAAGTATAGCGTACTTTGTAGGGAGCAACGTCGAGCATGCAATTATTCCGCCCCCGCGACGGATTTAACGATGCGAGCATTTCGAAGGCATGAAATCAAAAGTTCGTTCGCATCATTACGCGAAACTCTTTGCGAGCAGGAACACATTTACGTGGCAGTCTATCGACAATTTCCGGTTATATTACATGTGTTGTCCTTACCCAGTAATCCCGTCAGTCTTCTTCCTATTACCCCATCAACCATGGGTCGCCAATCTGAGCGATCCTCGAGCGCAACAGCAATTACCACGGCCGACGACCTCCTGGTGCTGCGTTATCGCTCGTATGCTTGTCGCATTCGCAAAATGCTGTATCTCGGCGGTGTCTTGCAAGACCGTACACACCCAGTCGTTCAATCGTACGTCACAAGTCTCTTGGTGATTTTCATGTGCCTCAATCAAGTTATCTGCGTACTCAATTTCTGCCGAGATCACTTCAACAATCTGTTGATCGTATTCAAGTGTCTTGGCCTGGCTACCAGTTTCATCACGCCTTTTCTGATGGTATTCCTAGCAAAACGCGTACTACATATATGTAGAAGACGTTGCCGTTTGGCCGTTCACGGTCGGAGAAATCCGCGTAATCGTCTCGATGATTGTTCAAAAGTTCTAATAGAAAATTTGTTTCTTGAAGCAATTTTTTGGAAAAAACCTACCGCAAAAGATCTTACTCAGAAACGTTTCTGGTTCAATTCATAATTTTGAACTAGCTAGTAAGCGATTTGATTTCTTCGAACGTGCAATCAATAATTACAATTAATAACTAAACACGACGCGTCCTTCTATTATTCTCTTCTAGTCGTGCTGCTTCCTGGTGAAACGGGAGAAGCTGCTCGAGCTGCACAATACGTTGAACCAAATTTTTGAACAGGAGCTAGCGCGAGACGAAAGGACCAAAAAGACCATGCTCGTATCTCTGTATGCATCTGATAGATCTTCTTACGCACTGGTCTTTATGTTAGGCTTTACGGTTGGGTTTCATATATTGTCCGGGATAATGAACGTGATCATCCAGCCATTAATCTTCCATTCGACAACTGTCCCGAAGTCCAAATGGCCGTACAAGTTCCCGTGGTCGTCAAACAGCGATACTTTCTTCTACCTGCTGTTTCTGTATCAGTCATTCACCTGCTGGTGGATAGTGTTCACCATCGGTGCGGTTGACAGTCTCTTCGGCTTTTACGCGTTCCAGATCTCCTCGATATTGCGAGCCATGTCCGCACGGTTGATGAATCCACGACCTGACGAGGTGTTCTCCGTGGTTCTAAAATCATGCGTGCAGACACATCACCGACTGCAGAAGTCCGCAAGTCTATTGGAGGACGTTTATGGACTTATTATCCTACGGATGATCCTCGCCAACGCCGTGCTCATGTGCACATTGATTTTCGAGGCGAGCACTGTACGTAAAAAAACGATTGAATCGCGTGTAGCGAAATTCGAAAAAAAAAAATATCTTTCCAATAAGCAAAAAGTCGTTGATAAGACATTATTACTACGATATTTAATAGCGTATAACGTTTTCTGATATGTAGTTTTTGACATTACGAGTAATTTGGGCACTTCAATATTTCCAAAACATTTTGAATTTTGTAAAATTCAAGGAGATAAACTACTCCGTGTTTTCTTTGAAATATTTTTATAATATTAAGCAAAAAAGTTCAAGAGACACACATAAAATCGATATTTCAAAATATTGATATAATGTTTTCTGTTTCGTGGATTATTTTCTAAGGTAACACATACTGTAACATGTCGCAATGTCGTTACGATGACAATGTTAATTCGCGCGAGAAGTCATAATAATGCAGACAACAATAACTTCTACCTAGGTAGCAGAAATTTCTACAAAATATTTTATAATGGTATCTTAAAAGCGTTTAAAACACGTTTTACTTTCTCAGACGTCTTTTAGACGTTTCCAAGATATTTTTTTTTTAGAACCTTCTGTTACCTGAATAAAATCTACCTTTTTTTAGATGTTTTTCAGATATTTGTGCTGTTTGGGAACAGTTTACAGACACGGCGATCGACCAATTATGCTTTTCCGTCGTTTGCATAGCGATGAAATTGCTGCAAACGTTTATCTACGCCTGGTACGGCAGTCTCATCACGAGCGCGGTGAGTCTCGTCTCGATTAACAATATTTTAAAAACGAATAATCATTATTTGATTCGAAGTCAATTATTTCGAGTATTTAGAGTGAGCACTTTCGCGAGGGAATTTATTTCGGTGAATGGCCAGACTCCAAGCTCGATTGTCACGTGAGAGCGGACATTGTCATGATGATGTTGCAAAAGCCAATGGCTATAACGGCGTTAAAGGTGTCTTCCGTAAATGTCAACATGTTTACCAGCGTGAGTGTTGAATCAATACGCAGTCGACAGCTGAGTAAATCTCAGCAGAGGCTTATCGCCTGAATGAGTTGCTTTCGATTTTTATCGTGCAATCAAATCAAGGAACTTTTTCGCGTTATCCTTTCTCTCACGTTCTCCCAACAATTGAATATACGAGAATTATTTTATAAGAATAAGAAGAAGAACGCAGAAAGTTTAAATTTAAAATTTTTAGATATAGATTTACTTACTCTCAATAAATTTGTCAAATTGTATCTTTTTCGTCAAGGTGTTTCGCAAGAATTTTCTTGGATTTCTATCGGTTTCTTTCGAAACCGTTACTTGTAGAATTTGGGCGATCCTCTATCTATTTGCTATTTATATCTGAAACAGAAAGTAATTTAAATGTTAGTTATATTAATTTAATTCGTTGCTTTTGTTGACAGATTTTGAACACCACTTTATCTTATTACTTTCTTTTGCAATCACTGGAAGAGTCTAAGTAAACAACGCAACGTATCGACTGTTTTCTTTTATAAGGATCAGCAAATGTATAGAACTGCTGCACATTAGAAAAATTTAATTAAACTATCAATTAATTATTAATAGTTTATATTATATTAAAAAATTATCATATTTTGTGTGTTTAGTTTATTTCAATTTAAAACTACTATGTATCGAATTTTTTTTCAAAAATCTAAAATCTAAAAATATCATTATTTTTTATTCTCCTCTCTTATAGACAAGATAATTATCATTCTTTTATTTAAAATAGTCATAGAGTATTTACGCAATCTTATTTTTATCTGTATTTACAATTGTAATCTAGATATAGTCTATAATATACTGTCCCTTTATCTACGTTTTTTCAGTAGATAAAAGACCGATTACATGTTACGAAGAGCATAAACAAAAGAGGTGATATGAATATTTTAGTTTTGAGGATACAACATGCGCTGCATATCCACATCTAATAAGTGTAAGTTTAATTATTCTTCTAGAAAAAATATATAAACAGAATATCTAATAATATTCAAGAAACGGCAACCAAGCTATCGTATAGAAAGAAAACTATAAATTTACACACCTTTAACTTGATATATATTTCGAGAAATAATCGATGTTTCATCAGTTTTCAAGACTTGATATAAAATTTTATTTTTCCAAAATCCAATTTTTCGCAAATGAGAACGAAGCATATGTCACACACGCACTCTCATATTCTTTTGCTTATCTTGAGAACGACAGTGGATCTTGGAGGAGTTCCGTGACGATATCCGGATGGATAAGAGGGGTAGGCGATAGGTCTGCAAGAATGTGTATACAATAAGGCGCTTTATTTCTATAAATGTATTGAAATGGTAATTATTTAATGTTTAAATACACTTGTGCGAGTGTAACATCGTACGCAAATATAAATATAACAAATTCCACTCGCCGTCCACTATATATACTTGCACCGGTTTTGCACCGTGAACACGAAAGTCACGCAAAGTCCTTGACGAAAGTTCGTAAAAAAAGGAGAGATTCTAGTCTCTGTTCACACGACACCGCCGTCTCCACCGGCACCACCGTGGCCACCACCGCCGCCATCACCGCCGCCGTCCATGAGCGGCTTGCCGTGCTTATCCCGCTTGGCGTTGTGATAGAGGTAGGAGTGTACACGCAGACTGTTACTGTTCTTATATTTATTGCCACAAAGCTTACACGTGAGACTTTCAAGCGGACCGTGAATATAACGGACATGGAGTTTGAGGTTCTCCTTCCGTGTGAAGTGACGCAAGCACCACGGACACGAGTACATGCGTATCATTTTGCCGCGTTCAAAGCGCAGCGTTGGTCCTAATTCCGAGACGACACGCAACGTTGTCTCCAGAGGTAAGCTGCTGCTGGGAATACCTTTAACAGTACGTCGACCTTTGTTACTGGGACTCACCGACGCATCATACGACGTGTAATCACCCTGAAATGCTGTCACGTTGCTTGGACCTGAAAAGAAAAAATGCGAAAGAGCGTTAAAGAGAGAGAATATGTCAAATTCGATAGCAAGAGAAACATGCCAAATAGGTGCTTGTAAAAGAGGAAAAAATATAGGAAGAAAAAGGAGAGAATTGTCTGTGCACATTTGCAACACTGTATTCAACATAAAAGCTGTATTTGAAACATAGCGTGAGAATCCTGTGATTTGAAGAAAGACAAATGGAATTTGTTTTTTAGAGAAAAGCAATCTAGAAATTGCACTGAGATACAAGAGCGACCGGATCATCGTTCGAATCTACATTTCGCAACAGGAACATGTCTCATGAGTTGGTTCCCTTTCAAATGTGCAATCTGACGAATAAAAGATAAATGAAGGAAATGGATGAGATAAGCAGAATGTGGCAAAGACGTCAAACGTACCGAACGGTTGAGTTTGTGAGTTCTGACTGTAGGGAACTAACTGCGTATCTGGCGCGAAATCTGTAAGACAATATCGCTTTCTCTAAACATCCATGACCGCATGAGATGAAGGTGCCTGGTGAATTTGTACGGAGAGTATACTCGAGATATATACATCGCTCGCTCGGATTTGAAACACCCATTCGTGTGAGCATGCAAACGTGATATTGCGTTGATCGTAGAAAAACTAACTTGACTTCACCCCCGGCGAACAAGTTTAATGAACCACGGTCTCCGTGTCTTGATATGAAACCAGAAAAAATCGCACCAACAGTTACACATACGTTTTGCTGAATCTCAGCGCACCGTCAAGGAATCATCACGGAAAATTGTAGGTGAGACCTCCATCATTCGTCGGCGAATCCACGCAATTCACGCTATCGCACCGGGGGTTGTAGTCAAGTAGCATGTAATAAAGTGCTTGTAGGAATTTGCAACTGTCGCAGCAGCCAAACACGTGATAATGATTCTCGATAACAAAGTAACACATATCCATCCGTGGCAACACTTGAGTGCGTCAAACCTTTGCGACGGCGCTCCGGTGTACCGCTGGTACCGCCGGCAAATTTCTCTTTTTGGCCGAAGGGCGTTTCAGCTCCGGATGACGATGTTTTGTCGACGTTATTCAGTCTAACGATCTAGTCAATCGTCGTCGTTGTCGTCTTTACAAGTGCAAGATGTCGACAGGGAGCAGAAGGGGGATCACTACCTTGTCTCTGCGCGTTCTCCTCGGAGTTATACAGTACTTTCTCCACGCACGATCTGTTGTACTCGACGTCTGTGTCCGTCTCCAATGTGTAATCCAGTGGTTCGTGTTTAGTACTCTGCAGTTGATTCACGTCTGACGATGTGCAGTCCAACGGTTCGACGTTGCTGCTCGGTGCGTCCGCGCTTGCACATCTCTCGCTATACGTTGTCCGTATGTCTGGTGGAAGATTGTAGTCGCCAGGTTCTGTGTGAACTTGTTGATGGCTGTCACGTAATGCCTGTTCCGTGAAAGGTCTTTCTTTTAAACTTTCTGTCAAGATGTGTTGCCTTGTCGTTGACTGCTCCTTTTCTATAGTGTGTCTAAGTGATCGTCCATCTGTATTGTCAGGATTATCTTCATCCTTGTCAAGATAAAAGTCTAAGTCTTTCCAGTCTTTCTTTCCTTCAAGAGTATCACTGAGCTTCTGCAATGGAATCAATAATATTAGAGATTATACAAAATGTTAAAAAAAATCTCTTTATATGACAACATTAATATTCTCTCCTTCCAAATAAACTCTCTTCTTATATATTATTACTTTCAGTTAGTATTTTTTCCAAGCTTTGCATAGATAATTTGCAGATATATTATAAAATACCTCATCTGATCCAGTAGTCAATCCTTTTATTTGAAGAGTTTCTGCAACTTTAAGAAAACTAGAAATATCTTCTTGTTTTATATTAACTTCTCCTTGGTACATGAAGTGCAGCATAGATGATAAATCCCGATAACTGATATCTTTCAGTATAACAATAGGATGTTTGCACGAATTCATCTATATGAAAAAAAGGAGTCATTAGAAGTATTAGTATCAGCTATGATAAAGTAACAAAAGCACTTGTAGTTTCTAAATATTTTCCAAGGAATACCTTGAAAAGCTCTCGAAAATATGTGCTGCAGACTGACAATATCAGCTTGTGGGCTCGCAGGATTTGGCCTTCAGCTGCCAGTGTAACATCCACGAGTTGTTCATCTGTTAATAAAGTATACAAGCCCGAAGACAGGTTTCTTGGAAAGCTGTTCCATACTAAAGAAAATTGTTCGCCAGACATTGTACCTATGTAAAACACATATATTTTGTAAAGAAATTATAACTTAGTTTGCAAATATTACATTAAATCACATCTGTATGTACTGTTATTTTTCTTAACTGTTATTTTTCTTAACTGTTATTTTTCTTAACTTTCATTGATTTTTATAATAATCTATAAATAATAATCTTGATATCAAGCTTTCTTTAAAATGTCAAAGTAACTTAATAAAATAATTATGCAATATAAAATTATTAAATATAGAAATTGAAAATTATATACAAAATACAAATGTGAAAATAAAAAAATTTTCATAGTATCCTGAAAGTTCGTTTGGGCGTAATGCATTTTCCTTTGTGAATGTCAATAGTTTGCAAAAAGGCATTATTACACTTACCGATTAGACCCGTGCAGTGGGTTTCCTTGTTTTTAACGATTCTTTGGAAAATCCTCAGGTAGCACTGGACTGAAGAAATGAATCTTTAACAATTGCTCTTTGGCATTGCGAAAATGATGACGATTACAACGACGAAGCTCCCACGCCGTTTTAAGACTTTGCGAGGATCGTCGTTTATATTGCAACAACGGAGCGAAATATACAAACGAGATGTTCGGGTACAAGTTTCATTGTTCGAACTTTCTCCAGGATTCGGAAGGAAACGTCAGGCGTAAAACCAACGATACAGCTTTCATTACGCACGATAGTCTAAGCAGCTCTGAGTCACTTTGTTATTTGCGAATTACAAAACCAGTGCGCCATAAATCATGCGACTATGGAGCGCCCCGAGATGGCGGCGTGTACAATACCCGGAGCAATGGCGTCGCTGCATAGCGTGACACTTTCCATCAGTTGGTACCAAAACGAAATCTCTCCTTCTCTCCCTCTGATACATCGCAAAAAAACAAAATATATAACAATATAATTAATATCAATACATTGTAACAATATAGTCTGCGAATCACAATGACTGTATCTACTCGTCTGCATCAATAATACTGACATAGTAAAAATACAATATATAAATATATATAATGAATGAGAAGTTGATTGACTTGATTAAGTCAGGCCTAGAATTATATATGTTGTCAGTCTAATAAAATAGGTGTAATTGATATTGATGCAATTATATCGTAATAACTTGTACTGTATACTGATGCAATTACATCACTGCAACTTGCAATAATGGGTGGATTTCACTGTCTCTTCTGTCATGTTATTCTGATAGCATACTTAAATATATGTTGCAGCTTAATGGTAATAACTTAGCTGCACTACAGAATACAATTCTTTACTATAATATTGATGTAACAAAAAGAAAAAATATATGCAAATATAAAGAGTATAAAATGAGTTAATCTATTTTACATAACACAATCTATTAAGTATAGAATATAATTTCTAGCTCTCTTTTCAAATTCTTAGTATTAGAAAACATTTAATTTACAGATTCTTATTTTTATGGATCTTTAAAGAGTAAAGATAATCGAATTTCCTGATTTTTACGGGACATTATTTTACTGCCTTGTAAATGTATGTGCTTATATACTTACATTTATAAGTACTTG
Organism: Odontomachus brunneus; assembly: GCF_010583005.1. Lineage (NCBI taxonomy): Eukaryota > Metazoa > Arthropoda > Insecta > Hymenoptera > Formicidae > Odontomachus > Odontomachus brunneus. Next base: position 15,546 of record NW_022639594.1, read on the forward strand.
TATAGTTTAGCGATTTTTTTCTGTGTCAAAGTCCTTTCTTTTATAGGTTTCGTTCACAGAGGCTTGCTTTCTCTCTCTCTCTCTCTCTTTTACAATAAAAATTTTTTTAAAAATTTAATAAAAAATCTACAATCTCTGAGATTGTAGACTTCTAAATTTGCAGGAAGTTAAATCTACAATTCGTCAATTAACGAGGCTTTATCGCCGAGACGGAAACACTTCCAGAGACCATATCGTGTCTGCCAGTCGACAAAGAAGAGTTCCGGTTTCTTCCAGAGTACGTGATGCACCGCAAAGCTGTACTGAGACTGGATGGGCGGATTCAGATGTGGTGCCCACTGTGCCCGCTCCATCATGATCCTATTCACATAGCTGTAGAACACTTTGGCTTGATGTATCCAACACAGCAGAGACATTATGGAAATGATCGTGGCGTGTATGTGAAAGGTCTCGATATCCGCGTAGGCCTTCCGTCGCTGCAGGATGATCTCTTGTAGATTCATAGCGAGACAGACCAAAGTAGCGGCGGTGAAGCCGCAAGGGATCTCAACGGCGATCAGGCATATCGTGCAATAAGTCATCTCCAAATTGACTCGCGACTGCGAATGATTTAATAGGCTCCTCAGTAGATTATCATGCAGCGACTCGCGGTGCAGCTTAAGGAACATTCGGTCCTCTTTATGACACACGCCGATACGCAGGTCGAGATGTGTGTGTTCGAAGAAGAGCCTAGGCGTGTCGAAGAGCACTCGGTTCTCTTTGCGATCCAATAGGTATTGCAGCACTCGGTTACCCAGCAGACTAGTCAACTGACTCGCTGAGCCTACCATTTGCATCAGTAATGGGAAAATCGCCGATGTGAACGTTTGCTCGTAGAGGCCCGTCCGATGCGTGTAAGCGGCGTATTCCAGGGTGCTGCCGAACTCCAAGACGATCTCGTCGCTCGCAGTGGCGGCTACCGTCCATGAACACATGCGCTGCACGAGCAGTAACAGATATTCGTTCGGCAAGTGCTTGATCGTGTTCCTCAAGCAGATCTCCAGATTCTTCTTGAGGTTCGCGAGAAACGGTACCGACGAGAACTTGCCGGAGATGGTCGTCACAGATTGTGTGTTGACTATGCTGGCGTAGAAGAGATCGAGTATTTTATCCACCGTCGTCAATGTGTCCTCCGTCGTCGGCCATTCATGCACATCCAATAGCTCTTGCAGCACCCGGATGATACCACGGGCGTCCTCAACACCGAGTGTATCTCCCTTCGAAGTTCCCAACAGTTTGTCCCAGATCGCATGAGTGATCAGACTACCGTTGGCCGCGCTAATATCCAACAAACTGCATATTATCTCGTAACAGAAAGTCTCGAACTCCCAGAGACGATCTTTGTACACAGTTTCCACGACCGCCTCTACGATTTCTTGCGATCTCTCCGGCACGTAGGTTCTCAAGAGAGTGTGATAGCAGTCCCGCGCGACTTTGAATCTCTGCCGACGCTTCCACTCACACAATCGATCCTCGCGCAACAGATCTTCGTAGCGCAACATGATCCTCAACATACACGTGATGAGTACATGCGGATCGTGTGACAGCAGTTGTTCCTTTGTCGCATCTCGGACGATCTTCGTGATCTTATCCAAGATTTTATCCTGTTGCGAAGTCGTCGGCGAGAAAACAGACAAGAGACTCTCGGAAACTTCGGAGATTCTTCGCGCGAGTTCCTCGTAGGTGATCATTGACAATAAGATAGTGACACAAAGCTGCTAAGATAATTTGAGATGTAATGTCGTAGAAGCCGAAGAAACTATAAAATGAAATGAAGTGTCAAGAATGAGAGTAATTATAGTACTAACAGTATGTGAAAAAGAAATGCAATGTACAAGAGAGTGATATGAAAATATGCGGAACAATGATAAGATAAAATATTAAAGATCTTTAGATAGGTTATTAACTTTCAATTTTTTTTAATATTAGATCACAGTAGAGACATGAAAATTGTAACTTTCATTGTGTTAAAATATTCATGTTTATCTTCTATTAGCTATATATCATAAATAACATTGTTTTAACTCAACGATTATCTTTAACATACTAACGCGTTAAATAATCAATTTTAAGCATATTTGTATGTGTTATACGATATGTTGTTTATAACATATAAATGTAATTTTTTACGTAAATATATTGCATTAACATAAGCGTGCACATTACGTGGTTGCGCAAAATTGCCCGCCGAGCTAGAAAAGATACTATATATTTTATTCTATATTTACATATCACTATATGCGTATGTAGTATGTACATAATATACAAAGAATTAACCTTATAACTCCTCGTCAACTTGTAAACAAGTTTATCTACTCATAATTCCTTTAAAAGCATACTCGATGTCAAAAGAAAAACGGATGTTCTTATATAACTTTAATAAAATAATCAAATGTGCTTTTAAAACCACAAATCGCCAGCGACATCCTCGTCCGGTTGCGACATTTGTTGCTGTTGTTGATTCTGCTGAGCTTCTTGCTTGGACTGCAAATTGTTACTACTTTCGGCGTCATCGTCGCTCTCAGAAACAGCCAGATCGTCCTGAATCTTATTTTCGCTCTTATCCTCTCTGGCTGGCAAACCAGCCAACAGAAAGTCTGACGGGTCGTAATTGGGATCGACGTCCATGCTCTCGTCTGCAAGTGAAAAATTATGAATAATATATAATTTACAATCATCGATCCAATCGCAAACACGATTTAAAATAATTCAACAAATTAAAAAGATTTCCATGTCAATTTGTATTTAAATTATTTTAAGTAAGGCTTTTCAATTTTTTTAAACATAACTCTTTGAAAGTTTTCAAATTACAAAATTTATTACCAAATTACTATTAAAAAAATAAAAAAATAAAACTTTAACAACATAGAACTCTACTTATTAATAAAAGCAATGTTTTTTGCTTACCTTGTTGGAGCAATTGCTGTTCGCCCATGTAAAAGCCGACATTACCTAACTGAACCATCGCTTCGGCAGCTTGTTGACTATCGTCATCCGCCAGTACAACTCCTTCCCTGACCTCGCTTAACTCCAGCGTCTCCATTTCGTTGTGCTCGGAATGTTCATCTGCGCCGAACGGTACTTCATCGAATTCGTCTTCACTGGAGAATTGCAGATCTGCGGTAGAAGAAAAATGTTAAATAATCTGCATAGCGGCTACAAAATCAAGTTAAGACTACACTATTTTATTTTACCTTCTTCAAGCATATCTTTTTTCTTCGATACTCTGTCAACATCCGCTTCTATATCGCCATCCACGTCTACAAAATCGAATTCATCCATATGTGATTTGTCGAATGGATTTGAATTGGTCAGACTCTGAAAACAAGTTTCAATGGCAAATTAGATATAAAAATTATAAATGTAAAATATATAATGCAATAAGGAGAATAAGTATGATTATTACGTCTCTGGATTCTCCTATGTCGTCCGGACCAAGCCATGAGGGATCTATATCCGCTTGCTCCATCGCTCGCTTTTGCACAAGTAATATATTGTTTTCCAATTGCAATAAATGTTCATGGTACTGAAATGAAGTAAATCAATTATTTTCTGCAATTTCTTGCTCCAGATAATTTCTGATCTCAATATTACTATTTATTCTTTACGATTCTTATGTATTCTAAATCGATGGATGAAGATATCCATACCTCTTCTAGCGTCTCTTTACACACTTTGACCAGCAATTCCGCTTTATGCGTGAACGGAGAATCCTTCCCATTGTAAAGCGTGCAATTCTCCAAAATCTGCTCGATATCTCTGAGGAATTCGTGGCGACTGTGATATTTGTGTGCTGAAGAAATGTTTTAAAAAGACATTAATTTTAAGAATACAAGTTACAAGATATCTTAAGAAAGTAAGTTACAAACATGTGATTCTTAAATTGTAAATTTATATGTACACGTTTCGAAAAAATACATCTAAGTTCTTTACCAGAGACTTTTTTAGATATCGTTTCTAAATCCATCGGTCTCTTGACAATATTGTAATAATCCTTCACCATCTTTTTGTTGACGGGTTTCATGAACGGCCACACTTCCGTCATGGATTTTAGTTTGCCGTTGACTATAGTATCCAAAATGTACGTGAGGGCAACCTGATCGTCGTCATCCAAAAGAGGATTGATGGCCTTCTCCAACCTCATTAAACGTTCATCTTTCTCAAAGAGCCTTGCACCACACATGTCCAGCATCCTTGTAGCAGCTACAGTAAACGAACTCTTTGTTCCATTATAAAGCTTAGAATTTTCAACAATCTGATTAACATCCGCTAGGAACTCCTCTCTACTCTGATATTTCTTCAATCGCAAATTCTCTCGTATGGTCTGTAGATCCATAGGTCGTTGTATAATCTTGTAGTAATCAGGAACAGCCTATAGTGACAAATTACAAGTAATTAATAATTGTCTGTAAACACTCTGTTTAATATGTTAAAATACAAATTAAAAGTTACAAAATTCTTCTAAACTTAAATAATTAAAAATTCGATAATCCTATAGTTATATACATAAATGCTAATTTTACAGATGATATTATCATAGATTTGTTCTTGTACAATTAAATGGTGTATCAGTAACTTGAAGTAATATTTACCTTAGCGTTCACCGGGAACAAAAATGGCTGCACGTCCGGCAAATCTCTCATTTCGTTTAAGATACTCTCCAATATTGTTGACATCACTACAACAGGATCCGTTCTGCGTCTATTAGCTGGCCTCTGATGGCGTTTTAAATAATCACAATGATCATCGGTGGGAGGTTTCCTACGTTTCTTCGAGTTCACTGCATCTTTAGGCACTTTGAGCAGCAAGGTGCGTCTCTTCATCTCCTCAGCGTGCTGAAACAAGTCAAACATTCGCAATCTCTAAAATGTCCTTTCGAATCGTTTAAATTGCTCTGATTAATATACGATTTCACGTTTTTAGAATTGAAATCTAAACTTGCTTACCTTAATCAGTTTCGATGATAATTTCACCTTGGTACCATCGACGTTAACCAAATCCTGATCATCGGTGTTCAACTGCTTCTCGATTTCCTCCTCCTGTTCCTCAGTCATGGCGACATTCACCGGTGCAGTGTTGGTGATGCTATTCTGATAAAGAGGACAAGCCTTGTTGGTGCGCATGTGGCCGACGTTGCCACAGGCACCACACTTAAGTTTGAGATCTGGTTTGAGTTTAGGTTTCTTACGTTTGGGAGGAGACGCCTCCGGTTTGGGATGTTTGGAAGATGTAGAGTTGGAGGACTGGAAGTTACAGAATGGAAGGATACTGGTCGATGAAGTGGGGATAGATGGAATATTGGAACTATTACGATCGAAGACGCTGCTCGAGCTGCTACCGCTGGCACCGCCGATGCCGCCGACGCCACCGCTGCCGCTGCTCATAATTGGGCCGCCCAACATACGCTCTCTCTCTTGATTTCGCTTGATCCGACGCAATTGCTCCTGTATTCTACGTTTTTCTCGCTTCATTTCCTCTTTTTGAGCGTCGTCCAATGTGGCGAATTGCTTGATAAACGTTTCGTCCTTCGAGTTACGAATCTTAATATACGTGTCGATCACAGCGGGCTTTCTCACTAGCTCGACCCGAGTGAACTCCTTGCCCTCCGGGTTGCGGAAAGTACGGTAGATTTTTAATACACGACCTTGTTGCGCATTGAAGTTATTAATCGGACTATCCTCCTCGTCGTCCTTCTTTTTGCTCTCCTTGCCTTTCTTCTCTTGCTCTTGTGCCTCGCCCATCAGCATCTTACGTAGTTCGTGTCGTTGTTGCTCCTCTCTCTCCAATGACAGCTGCGTGCTGGTCTTCTTGTTCGATAACATATTCTCGATATTTTTACCCATCTCTTCGATGTCTGAACTATCCTCTTCAGAACTTTCACCCTCGTCTGTACTCAAGACTTCGTTCGATGATAACACACGGTTCTGTAGGTCGAAAATACGCTGGCATTCCTCTTTGTACCGCTCCTGATGTTCGGCAATAGAGAAACGGTTACCACGCGAGAATTTGGTCATGCCTTCTTCGCCGGCTTTTGCTTTCTCCGTCGACAAAGTTCGCACTACGTCGATTACCTCCCAACGTGACAGCTTCTTTATTTCGTCTTCGGGTACACCGAACTTACGCAATAATGCTTTCGCGTTGTTTAAAGATAATCTTCTTAAGTCTGCGTCTGTGCCCGTCACGGTTCTCTTCGGTTGAGCTTCTTGTTCTTCCTGTGTGTTTGGAACAGGGCGATAATATAGTTTAACTACACCTAACTACATCGTAGTAAGAGATTTTTTCTTCCACATATAAATTATTGATAGGATATGCTAATTTTTTTACTTTTATAAAAATGTGACTTCTCCTCGCATAAAAACGTAACATGTTTCTTTGAATCTAAGTTAAACAAACCTTGCTGATGGTAGGCTTATTCGGCACCCTAACGTAGGAGAAGCCTTCACCGCAGCCTGTTGGATCGGCCGGACCCGCCAATTGGAGTAGGCACTTTCCTTTCATGGCCTGAATATACGCACGCGTCGTATTCCACGGTGCTACTTTTACTTCGTCATCCATTTTGAGTTGCATCTCCTCATCGTCGTCGTCCTGGGGCGTGAAGAGGAACTTCTCACCATATCCAGCGTCCTTCAATCGTTGTTCTGCTGCAATCATGCTGAAATAAGCGCAACACTGCTCCGGTGACACCATAGCGCGAATCTCCTCTTCCGTTGGTAACCTAAAGTCCGGTTTTATCACCCACCAGTTGGAGTCCATTCCTGTTACGCACAGACAATTCCTGGATTAATGACGTCGATCTTTACGAGCGCATCTCGCTACATATAAGTGCCCTATCATTGTAAACAAAAAAAAAATAGACAATCCAGAAGTAATTACGTACCAGTTCTTTTGAAGTCCGCACATAGCTTTAATCTTTTTCTAATGCTGCTCTCGCTATGGGACGGAAAGGCTTTCTTTATGTCGTCCATCTTAATCCGCCGAGGGATGTCGCGTGACTTCCAAAACAATCTGTAAATAAACACCTGCAAGAAGTCGCGCACAAAATTATTTGCTCTCTTCGAGTTGGGTCCTGGCACTTCATATAACGGGCACTCTTGTCCGGCAACAAATAGTGCGTCCACTTCTCTGATGTAATATTGTTGCCTGCAACAATATTAAAATTAATAGAAATATATATAATATACAGAAAAATAAAAAGAAACATGTAATGTGATTAAAGAAAGAAAAGCTAAATATGTTAATGTTTACTTTATTTTAATTAATATAGAATAAAAAATACAAAAATGCAAAAGTTAATTAGAGTCAATTCGTTAATACAAGTATGTAAACGCACTTCGTGTAGTGCTCTGTGTGTGTTCTTAATTATAAGAGAAATAATTATTAAATCGTACACACCTTGTCCTTATAACCAAGAAATCGGTATCAGGGATCTTGTGTTCATAAATAGGTGCTCTGTACATGTTATTTTCGACCGCTTGAATGCTTTGACCAGGAGTGAGGATGCCGAGGAACGGACTAGTATGAGCATACGCTGTTTCCCCATACTTGTACGTCTGCGGACCTTGATCCTTACCGGCCCGCCTTTTGTAATAGTTTTTCACTTTTGAACACATACCGACTTGATTCATGAGCGGAGGATGTTCCTCGGAAAATTCAATGAGAACTAGCTCGCCGTCCCGACCCGTTAAATCTTCAGGTGTTCTCATGAAAAACACATCACCTCCGCCGGAAGAAATTCTCTCTTGTTCCCGTTGCTAAAAACGTACAAAAATTATACATTCGAATTTTGCGATCTTTCTTCTTATAAGTTATCTTTTTCATAATAAATACCTTAGCTTTCTTTTTTATGTGTTTTAGCAGAGGCAAAACGCAATGCGGTCCTGGATGAGCCAATGGACCATGACTAAACCTTCGCAACGGCGGCCTGTGAAAGTTCCTCAGTCGCATTGGACCCATATGTGTTTGCACGAAAGGAACACGCAACTCTACCACCGGAGTGCTATGCTGTATCAAATTGCCGCCGCCGACCTTTAGACGTAACGTAGTTTCCGAAGATCTGGGCATGTAGTATCTAAAGTGAAAAAGAAAAAGGAGAAAGAAATATTACGTGGATGCGTTGGAAAATTTTTTATGAGCAATTAATTTCTGACGCGCTTCTAATATACGAAAAAGAAAAAAAGTGTAAAGGGACGTCTACATTGGAAGTAAATAGCAAGAAGTAGGAAGTAAGAGTAAGAAATTGACCAACCACAGTCGAATGTGAGAAGAATAATCAACTATGATTGGTCAATTTCTTATTCTTACTTCCTACTTCTTACTGCTTACTTCCAATGTAGACGTCCCTTAAGAGAAATGAGACTTACGTGTCGTTTGATATGTTGAACGGATCCCTATCAGGGGATTTCGGTGGTGGAGGAGGTGTATCTTCCTCTAGAACGTTAATGACACCTGCTTTACCCAACAATAATTTGCTCTTCTTGACGTGAGGATGCGGAATCTTTACTTTCGGCTGCGGTCCGTTGTCCTTGTGGAGGAGAGCCGGGTCAATATCGTCCGGTATGCCCAATACAATGTTCTCGTCGTTCGGATCCAAAGTGAGTATCTTTGGTTTGGGGATTTTTCTCATATTTTCTGGATCCCAGATCACTTCCTCCTCCCACAAACCGTAAACCAGCTCCTCGTTTTCCACCGGAAATATTGAATACCAGGTGTCGTCGTAATTCTCGTCACGCTGTTGCTGTTGATTACCTTTGCCCATATTCCTGTAAGGCACGAAAATCATGTTATTATTGAAGACATCAATAATTCCTAATTTACAATTAATTTGTTCGAATAAAGATAAAATTTAAATTTACTCATTGAGCATTCAATGAGAAACGTTTAGTTTTCGTACATTTTGCTCTTTTGCGACTGCATATGGAGCGGCGTTGTGATTTGTGAAGTAGCTAGCCTGACGTTAGGTGCTACATTGACGGGAGCACCTTTTCCTGGTTGACTGAAAGCTTGCGCGGTTCTGTTGCCGCTCGAGGGTACCCAACCGGCTGCGTTGTTTTTGCTATTCAACTTCTGCATTACCTGCGTGAGACAAGGAGAAAAATTTATTTTTGTTCTTTACGTCAAATGTCAGTAATAATAACATAATCGTTCGTCATAAAATTACCTTATGCTTTATATCGTCTCCGTTCCAGACAACATCGTCTTCCCAGTGCAACTGCGACACCATTAAGAATGCGTCATCAGCGAATTCCTCATCCTTATTATTTTCTTCATCTTTAGATTTGTCCTTAGACTTGTTTTCTTGCTCCTCTAGTTGCTCCTAGTACAAATTAGACACGATTGAAAATACTAGAATGTACAGATATGCAAGTCGCACAAGAACGTTCCAATATATGAGAAATAGCAATGTATAAGAACAATATATATAAAAATAAAGCACGAAAACAATATACATACTTTTTCAGACGTTTTAAAACCATAGTTGAAGCCGTCTCCAGTCTCTGGAACTTCCAACATGTCATACCAAAGCTGTGCAGGCCCAAACCTCCAGTCAGCTACTTTAGGTCCCATGTCGCCATTTTCCCCCGTCTCGCCTGTCTTACCATTCTGCTCCTTATCTTCCACTGGCAAAAGCAATTTAGTCTCGTCATCTGAACGGCACATGTCTGTATTCGGCTCAGGACCATAGTGCATAATCCAGCCCTGAAACATCACAATGGAGCATTATCAATGTGCTGTTTGAAAGACTTTTTTAATATACTATATATTTCATACTCACTCTAAATTTAGCTTTCCTATCCTCTTGATCAGAGCCAGAATCGGAGTCTCTGATATCATGTTTTCTTTTCTTACGTCGCTTTCTCACACTTCTCCAAATCTGTGGCAGACTACTTGGTTTACCTGGACCAAACAATCTCGAGAATCTGAGAACTTTGTTCGTGCGAAAATCTGGGAACAGTTCAGTGACATCGGTATTGACATATTTAGAAGGCAACATAGCTGCAAGAGGTGTCTCTAGTTTACGCTGACGCACTGCTTCCGCCTCCTCCTCAGTTAAAATCTCCTTTTCCTCAGGTACAGGTGGAGGAGGCATTAATTGCTTATCTGACTTGCTGACAACTTCCTCATCATCAGCATCATAATCAGCATTTTCTTTGTCTGCTTTCTTGTCAAAATCATTGTTTTTAGCTAAAAAAAAATCATACAAAATATATATGCAATACACAAAAATATTTTATTACATAAAATATACTATTATATATGTAATATATATCAATATATCAGTTATTATATAAATTAATATATCAGCTATTCCATAAGAATTACAAGCTGTATATCCAGACGATGGATGTTTTAAACTTGACATTTTTTGTTTTCATTTTGAAGTTACAATTATATAATCATTATATATTTTTAGGATAAATAATATATAAAACTTATATGTAGTATATATACACACAAATATATAATAAGTATATGTAAATATAATAAGTTATGGTCATGTCAATATACTAACAAGCTTCATCACTGATATCATCTGCTAACTCATTTATATCAGAGAAATCTTCTGCAGTAGGTAACTTTGCAATACAATCCATATCCTTATTGTTGTCAATTTTGTTTTGATCTTTGCTTTTATATCCTCCTTCGTTATCTTCTTTCTCTTCAGCAGCTGATTCATTCTGTATCATTTCACTGATAAAGGAGCTTAATCCAAAACGACTGAGTGAAGCCAATTGTTGTTTGGCTTCAGGATCCAGAATATCATTCTCCAGCTGACCGTTATCATCGATGTTGCCGAAAAGAAAGCCGGTGATATTAAGGCCAGACGCAAAATCTTTCTCATTTTCTTCTTCGGAGTCTCCCATTTTTTCTATTAGCTAAACTAGCAGCAAAACACGCACCGTATTTGCTGTAGGCTTAAGATACGTTGTTTTAAGTGTACAGTAGTTCCGTGATTCAATTAAAAATCAACGTAATGCGCTGTTTTCGCATGTGGACATATTCGTTATCACGATTTATAGAAAAGGTATCAAGCTTAATTCTTACCAATTATTCCTGATACCACAGAGATACAGGTTTTGATATTTCGTTTATATAAATGGATAGAACGACAAACTATCAGAAAAACAAACAGAAATCAACTAACAATGACTGCGAGAACGCATGTACAACTGATGCACTGAACATAAAACGTTAAAAGACACGCATCAAGAATTGTAATAATGGGCGCGTTCAGCGGAAAAAGCGCTCAGTGAGCAATCAGCGATTATTGGCTGCGTTCAGCAGAGAAGCTGCTTTGCAACTGTTGTAAAATTTGTGAATCTGATTGGAGTACGCTCTTAATTTTAGTTGAATCCAAGAGCATGTACCAATGGGAGCGTTCAGGAGACACAACGGTTACACAACGGTTGAGTAATTAGTCAACGTAATTGGTCTAAAGTTAGAGATCTAACAGTAAGAACCAATAATCACTGATCGCTCACTGAGCTATGTTTTCTAAACGCAGCCAATCAGATTCACGAATTTTACACAGTTGCAAAGTAACTTTCCTGCTGAACGCAGCCAATGGTCGTTTTCCAGCAAAGAACTCTATTGGCTCCTGCACACAGACGCGGTAAGGGCCGTGGCACACAGAAAAACTTAAGCAGTAAGACGTAAGCAGTAAGCAAATTGACCAATCACAATCGTTGATTCTTCTTATGGTCCAAGAATCAACTGTGATTGACTGATTTGCTTACTGCTTACATCTTACTGCTTAAGTTTTTCTATGTGCCACCAGCTTAAAGGGACGTCTACGTTGGACGTAAATAGCAAGAAGTAGGAAGTAAGAGTAAGAAATTGACCAACCACAGTCGAATGTGAGAAGAATAATCAACTATGATTGGTCAATTTTTTATTCTTACTTCCTACTTCTTACTTCCAATGTAGACGTCCCTTAATACTTGCCGCGCGGCGTAAGTTCGCGCGGCAGAAATTCGCGCGACAGCCAATCAATATGCTACTTTCCGTAATAACCTTCTAGCTCTTACGGAAAAACAATATATTGATTAGCTGTCGTGCGAACTTCCGCCGCGCGGCAAGCATTACCGCGTTCTGTGTGCAGGAGCCATTATATTGGCGTTATCATTTGGTGGACAAAAGTCACGTGCATCAATTACGCGGAGGCCCGTTATGTCCAGTTTCTACTCAAGGGTCTCTACTTGAGTATTGCAGGATGAGAGAGCATGCTTGTAGGCTAGAACTAGAGATGCCCGATTCCGAATCGATTCGATTCTTTCCCCAAAAATAGGCTTATTCGTGTTGTTTGCACTCTTTGCATTTTTTGTATATAAAACTAAACAGAAGTATATTGGAATGTTTCAAAGAAGCAAAAACGAAACAACCTACTCGATTGTTTCTTCTAAGCGTCTGATTAGGTGTCCATTTCTTTTTAAAAGTGAAAAGTATGAAACATGCAAGCAGCACGAACAACCCTTTTTCCCTAAATTTGTTAGGGAAAGAATCGAATCGATTAAATCGGGCATCTCTAGCTAGAACAGCGCTCTGTCTTTGTCTAGTACAGTCTGAACCAAAAACTAAGTCGGCTAATTTCTAAACATAAGTTGAATCTCCATGGACGTAGAAATATTAGAGGCCTGTTCTTTATAGCTGCACTACTGAACTAGTGCAATAAGTTAGAGTGAGAAAACATATATTTGTCTCACTTCAATATATTGCACCAATTCAGCAGTGCAGCTACAAAGAACAGACCTCTGGACGAAGCGTATTTCGCGGAGAGTGAAGTCACAGGGGAGAAAGGAATGAAAGTTAGAAATGATCATCAAATATGGCGGCGGCCTATACCCAGTGAGAAATAACTTACCGATAGACGTCGAAATCGTTAAATCGACGTCTTTTCGACGTCTATCGGTAAATCATTTCTCACTTGATATCACTGAACACAATGATTATCTTAGTATAGTGATTTGAAAATGTACAAAATGAATACGTGTGTATGAGTGTATGTGAATATAAAGTTTTACCCTGATTGCAACTGTCTGTTATATTAAAACATATCTGTGAAATGATAGTCTTTTACCATTTTTACGTTCCCATTCTAGTTGTATTTTATTATTCCGGTTTCTCGGTTCTCCAGCTTTTACAATGTTTCGCGTAATAATCCGGCATCTACTACGAAATATATAGTCCTATCCATAACAACCTTTCATCACAAAGGTTAAAATCCTCGATCTATGTATACACATGTTAAATATTATATATATATATATATATATACCAGGTGTAGAAGTATGAAACCGGAATTCCCCTATAAATGGTGCCAGCGTTCAGTTTAGTGACCGTAAGACCGCTACTGCCGCGCTATTATATTCTCCTAACAGCTGACGAATATTGTCAACAAACATAACCCCAACTTTCATTCTCTAGTATATTTTTGTATAACCTTAAACATGTCACGTTTCGAGCCTACTAACTATGATTTGCGGACAGCATTGATTTTCTGTTATCATTTAAAGAAAACTGCTGCAGAATCACATCGAATGCTTGTCGAAGCTTACGGTGAATATGCTCTTGGTAAATCTCAGTGTTTCGAGTGGTTTAAAAAATTCAAAAGTGGTGATTTTGACGTGAGGAACGAAGAACTATGAACTATGAACTATGAACTATGAACTGCTGAAACCTGGTCAAACCGTCAATACTAATCGCTACCAACAACAAATGATCGATTTAAATCGAACATTGACTAAAAAACGACCAGAATATGCAAAAAGGCAACACAATGTCATTTTGCTCCATGATAATGCCCCATCACATACAGCAAAACGGGTCAAGGAAACGATCGAGTCGTTCAGTTGGGAATTACTACCGCATGCGGCTTATTCTCCAGACTTGGCTCCGTCCGATTATCACCTGTTCGCATCGCTAGGACACGCTCTCGCTAACCAACGCTTCGATTCGTATGAAAATGTGGAAAAATGGCTAGATAACTGGTTCGCTTCAAAAGATGAAAAGTTTTTTTGGCACGGCATTCATAAACTGCCAGAGAGGTGGGAAAAATGTGTTCAAAACAGTGGAAATTATTTTGAATAAAGTATTATTTATCACTTTCGAACAACAGACGTCTTATTTGTATAAAAAAATTCCGGTTTCATACTTCTACACCTGGTATATATATATATATATATATATATATATATATGAAGGTGACGTTTAAAGCATCATCTTGCTATCTAGGATACTATTCCGTTTTCGCATACCGACAGTTGTCGGATCGGTAGGCGTCGTTGCGCAGTTTTTCCACGGTATAAAGAAGCTGCGTAACGACGCGTACCGATTCGACAGCTGTCGGGAACGGAATAGTACCCCAGTGCTGGGATTCTGTAAGGATGCTATTTCACGTGTCGTACGAAAAGCTTTTCGGGTAAGTTTATTAGTTGGCGAATAGAGTATTTCTAGATTCTCTGTTCGTTAACCAATAAACGTATCCAAAAAACTTGTACGACACATGAAATATCAGCCTTACTCGTTATTGGAGTTAACGACAGTTTCGTTAACTCCAATAACGAGTTACAGAATCTCAGCACTGGATATGTCACTTTTGATCACCAAAGATGGCCGCGACGAAGATTTCCCCTCATCGCGCTGATTTCACACCTCGCGCCAATAAAAATACTTTACGTTCCGTCCAGATATTCCTACGTCCATGTGAATCTCCGAATTAGGAACCATCTTTGCTTTGTTTTTCTTAATAATAAGTCGATAAGTGAATACTAATAAATGAGAAAAAATATAAATTTTTTTGTATCTTAAACATTCGTTCATAAGCTTAAGTCATTGCTATTCAATGGTCACTGCTTTTCATATTATCTCTAACTTTTAACTGGGATTGTATCACATTCTCCCCACTCTCGACTATATTATGAATCAGGCAAAGATAATAGAGGAAACAGAAACCTCTCTCTCATTCCGCAGCCTTCAAGAGGCAATGCGCGTTTCAGATAGTATATAGGGTATCCCATTTTAACTTTCACACTAAAATATCTCAAAATATACAAAAAATACAGAAAAATGTTTTAAACAAAAGTTATATGGTTCAATGAAGGACATAAGAAGGTACCATGGTTTGATCTTGGTTGGCGCCGCTAAGGTCAGGTCAAGGTCAACTTTGCTTTTTTTAAATAGAAACATATATTTTTTTTACGGAATTTTATTCTACGTGAAAAAACAAACTTTTATTTGAAAAAATTTTTTATGCGATCTCTATTTTCTATGATATTTATGGAAATATCTCAGTGTATAATATTTTAGTGGCACCTCATAGAGAGGTATATGACGTGAATCCCTCTTCCAATTGATGGACGCGGACGTTAAGGCTCCTTGTGGCACCACATTTTCATGTTAAACGAAAAATCAAATTCTTTGATCTTTGTTACATTGTTCATAGTACGAAATAGGAAAGATTTATGCAAGTCTTTCCTCTTTCGTACTCTTCATACAAATCTCTTTCCTATTTTGTAAAATTACAATATCAGGTATTTCCACAAAATAAACCTCTGGAAATTCATAAACATATATTTTTTTTTCAAACTTTAAAAATTCTAATGTTGTTACGATTGTAATTAACATTAATCGTCTGCTTCGTACGCGGGGGATGCAGGCGAATACGTAGGACTCGTGGGCGAATATCCCGGCACCGGGGGCGAATATGTTGGACTCGTTGGCGAATAACTTGGACTCGTTGGTGTATAAGTAGGAGATGTGGGCGAATATTTGGTGCTTGACGGCGAGTACTGCGGGCTTGTGGGCGAGTAGGTCGGGCTCGTCGGTGAATAGTTTGGGCTGCTCGGCGAATACCTGGTGCTACCAGACGCTGTATGTTGCGGCGAGCTGGGCGAATACGACGGACTAGTCGGTGAATACGTCGGACTAGTAGGCGAGTACGTGGGACTCGCGGGTGTGTACTGCGGCGACGTTCCAGCGAAGGACGGCGAAGTGGGTGAATAGCTCGGCGAAGTGGGCGAGTACTTGGGACTGCTGGGTGAATAGCTGGGGCTGGCGGGTGAATACTGCGGCGAGCTGGGTGAATAGCTCGGCGAGGTCGGCGAATAACTCGGCGAAGCGGGCGTATAATTTGGCGAGCTGGGTGAATAGCTGGGTGACGTGGGCGAATAGCTGGGTGACGTTGGCGAATAGCTCGGTGACGTCGGTGAATAACTTGGGCTAGTAGGTGAGTAGCTCGGTGACGTGGGTGAATAACTTGGCGATGTAGGCGAGTAACTGGGCGATGTTGGCGAATAACTCGGCGATGTGGGTGAGTAACTCGGGCTGGTTGGCGAGTAACTCGGTGATGTTGGCGAATAGCTGGGAGACGTAGGAGAGTAACTGGGTGATGTCGGCGAGTAACTAGGCGAAGTAGGCGAATAGCTAGGTGACGTAGGTGAATAACTAGGCGACGTTGGCGAGTAACTCGGGGACGTCGGCGAATAGTTGGGACTCGTTGGCGAGTACGTTGGACTCGTGGGCGAGTAGTTCGGACTCGACGGTGTCATGCTGGGCGACGTAGGTAGATACGCGGGTGAAGTGGGCGAATAACTGGGCGAAGCGGCGCCAGCCGGCGACATCGGGAATGGGCTCATGCTTGGACCTGGACTACCAGGGCTTCCTGGTTGTGGCGAATAGGCAGAGTACGCTGGAGACATGCCCGATGCGTCTGAAGCACCCGACGGTGAGAAGCATGCACCTCCGGGCGTCATGCCGCTACTCATTGCTATAAAAAAAAAAAAGAAGTAAAACATTTAATAACATTCTTATATATAACACGCATGTTTTTATTAAAAATTTTTTTTGCAAAATAAAAGAAATTGGCATTAATATGAGAGACTTACCCGGTGACATGCTCGAAGCGCCATAACCAGGAGTAGCTCCCATCCACGGTGTCATTTGAGGACTCATGCTGGATATGCCAGGAACACTGCCGAAGAACATTCCAGCCGATCCCATCACGCCCGCGCCAACAGCTATAGGGATTTCGATACCAGCTTTGCATTTCTCAGCGTCCAGCAGTAAGTCAAAACAACCTGAATACACATAGGAAGGCAATGTTGTGTTAACATTATTATTAACTGACGAATTATTATCTTAAAATTTACATTGTGATTATAAGCATAATACGTTATTCTATGCACGTTGCTTGACTTTGAAATATTCATACATAAAATGTTTTTAGTGTAAAAAATTCGCGTACTAAAATCAAGATACAATTTCACTCATTTGGATGAATATCTCAGAAAAAAACGATAGATGCGTTACCTGTCCCAATGCGTGGAAGTTGACCCATTATAATGTTCTCAGATACTCCTCGCATTGGATCAACTTCTGCGTGAGAAGCGGCATCCAATAAGACATCGACTGTTTCTTCGAAAGAACATCTGAAACGATTCAGCTTATTTATTAAATAAGAATTAAATGACACTAAAATTTATGAAGTAACAGAAGAATGTAAAAAAATCGTAAATTTTTAATTGTAATTTATATAATTTGTAATTTGGAAAATATTTTTTCTCTTTCAACAAAGAATAATTCGTTAAATATTTTCATCATATTTTAATAAAATATCCTAAAAAGAAGTTAATGATCTTTGTGAAAATTACGGAAACTGGAAAAAATCATTTACAAGTGAAATAAATTACTAACTCGATAAATAAAAATATCTCGGTGAAAGACCAAATTAGTTTACTGACCTCATAAGAGCACCCGTGTCTTGCCTATTGATTCCGTGACGAGTGATAGCCATAAGATGACCCTTTGCTGTCATGACGTCGCAAAGTAAAGCAAGATGACGATAATTCACATAGAGACCATAGAATTGCAATACAGCGTTCATCTCCTTTTCTACTGATTTACGAACAGCCTCGATGCCGAGTACTTGGAAAATCTCGCAGATATCATTGCTGAATGTTCGCACAGGATCAACGTCACGTTCGCTGAGCACTTTCATCAAACTTGTCCCGTCTGTTTCCAAGAGCCATTCCGCGATTGCTTTAAACTCTCCAGTTTCAGTGATAACGATGCGCTTCTTAGCATCTGTTTGCGGTAAATGCATATATACTTTTCCAATAGCTTCGATACCCTGAAATGAGATGTTTGGCTCAATTTTAGCTCCATTTATATTCGCGAATTCCTTGGAAAATATTTTAGAAATAAAAGATTATATCAGAAAGAAAAAGTTAGAGAAGAAAAAATTAGGAATTAAATAAATGTAAAACATGTGAGACGTTTAAATTTAGCATGTTGCATTCAGTCTATACCTGTAGAGTCATGTCGCTAAGCATGTTAGCCTCGATACAACGAAGGAACATATCGTCCTCCATCTTGTCCATTGGTTCTTCATCCGTTTCCTGGAACTTGTTGTCGTCACTATTCATTATTCTGATACGTAAAACCAGCTTCTCGGCATTGTCATCGTTAAATATGCAATTGAGGTCATCGCCGAACCCGGCGTTGATCTTTTCAGCAATTTGCTCCATAGTTAATTTTTTGTCGGTCATGCGTTTCCTGTCCAGCTCGATACGCAATAGCCATGGCGATATCTTCGTAGGATCGAAGTCCGGCATCTCGTAATATACGTTAACAAACTCCTGGTCCTCCGCGATCACTGTATTCTGTGGATCCGGATCGTAGTAAATTGCGGTGTTGGCCGTCACCTTCTTCAGAGTCGTGTGTTCCAGCCGACAAAGTACGTTCTTCGCCTTCTCAGCGTCGCGTGCTGCCGCGCCTGTTAAGAAGACCGTCAACGATGGCGCTTTTGGTTTCTTACTGATGTTAATAATTTCTTTCAGCCTCGGAACACCAAGAGTAACGTTCTTCGACGACACGCCGGCGAAGTGGAAAGTGTTCAGAGTCATCTGTGTGGCAGGTTCGCCGAGTGATTGCGCTGCCAAAGCACCGACCATTTCACCCGGTGATACCTGAAATTTTATTTTTTTATTAGGCAACAAAGAGCAACAAGTGTTGTTCATGCTACCGAAATAGAGTTATAGATTTGAATACAAAAAAATTTATATATCGATAAAGATTTAATAATGTCGAATCAAATCATTAAAGCATTAAGTAACATAAAAAAATAATATATATTAATCAGTGTACATATATATACATGTAATAAGTTATATAGCATTCTAAATATATGCTAATTAATATAAACGTAGTTGTTGCAATCTAGTTAACAAAACTTTCTAATTTATGAACGCTAAAGCGTTACATAAAATCATCTTATGCAGTTGTGGATTACTAACCTGAGCCTGTTGGAATCGCGTTTCAATCTCACCAATTAACCACTCAAAGGCTTCGCCGGATAGTCTAAATTCTTCAGAGACGCATTTTGTACACAGGGTTGATCTCACGAGACACCGGAACAATAACGTTGCATTCTCGTTCGCTTGTTTGCTGAGTCTATCGTCCCCAGCGACAATGATACATTTATCTAAAAGATCCTTCACGCCTAGAAACAAAATAACAAACGCAAAGTTACAATATGTCGTATTATGTGAGTTAAAGGATAATCAATTATCATACGCACTATAGAAAAATAAGTCTGTTTAACAATGAGATCATGATTATACATAATATGGAAGGAAGTTTGCGCTTAATTGCAGACAATGTAAAAATTATTGAACACATGACTGAACTTGCAATATTTTCGCAAAACTTTTCAAATTATTTTGCTAGATAAACAAATACATACCTTGAATCACTCTCATTGGGCTGAGATCTGTTGGCGCTCTCTTATTGATATGGAATATCTTCTGTACGTTCCAAATCATTCTCTGCAGATTACAGGGCAACACCACTTTGGATTCTCCGCTCGGGAAGATCTCACGGAGCACAGTGCGATCCCGATTCAACTGCTCCCACTCTCTCTCCAGTTCGGAGATCACCTCGCCGGAGCCCATCATCTCTCGGACGATATCCTCGTTGAATATGCGCCGCAAGTATCGCTCGTTGGTCGGATCAAATTTGAACTTCTTTTCGAACGCCTTGTTGCTCACTTTGATAGTAGGCAAGTTCTGGAACTCGACAGTCTCACCACAGAGACCGTCCTCGCCGTAACGTAGCTGAATCAGTTGACCTACAGAGTTCCTCACGGTGCCATCATAATGTACCATCACCGACTCCATAGCCTTTATTAGACGACGTTGGATATAACCAGTTTCGGCAGTCTTCACGGCAGTATCAATGAGACCTTCACGACCGCCCATCGCGTGAAAGTAAAACTCGGACGGCGTGAGACCAGCAAGATATGAATTCTCGACGAAGCCGCGCGACTCAGGACCATAATCATCCTTGATGAAGTGCGGCAGTGTCCGCTTACGGAAGCCGAACGGTATACGTTTACCTTCAACGTTCTGTTGACCCACACAAGCGATAACCTGAGAGATATTAATATTTGAACCCTTCGAACCCGACACCACCATAGCTTTCAGATTGTTGTATTCGGTCAAAGATTTCTTGGCGGAGCCTCCGGTCTTGTCACGAGCGTCGTTCAGTATTCTGTTCACCTGGTTCTCGAAAGTCTGACGCAGCGTGTTACCAGGAGTAGGTTCCAATTCCATATTGTGTGCCTTTTGAATCACCTCTATCACGTCCTCCTTCGCCTTCTTGATTGCCTTCTGGATCTCCAAATAAGTTTGCGGATCGGCAATGGTGTCGCCGATACCGATCGAGTGGCCTTCGAGCAACAGCCAATTGTTAATGACAGTTTGGATGTTACCGTAGAAACGTCCACAGACCTCGTGGCCTAGCTCCAGCATGCAAATGTGAAGGAGAGACCCGGCGGATGTACCCAGTGTCTTTTTACACAGAATACCCATTACAAGTTCTCCGTGCTCTACCATTACTTTGGTGTCACCCGGCGAAATCCACTTGTACGGGCCATCGTCCTCCTCGTCCGGATGCGTGCTGTGCGTTCGTATCATATTTACGTTTCCCGGGATAATAAGCGAGAACAGCTGTTTGCCGGTCCACATTGGCTTCGGTTTCAGGATACAAGGCTGCGGCATCTTGCCGTCCCAGCTGGGCAGAAACATGAGCAGATTCATCATCTGCTCCTTCTCGATGAAGACGTCGCGCTTTGTCATCTTCCTCACGGCCGTCAAGGTATCTTGCACGATACCCATGACCGGCTTGTTCGCTTGCGGTGTGATGATCTGTCGCGGAGTCACGTGGATATTCTCCACTTCGGCACGCGTCTCCATCGACTGCGGCACGTGCAAATTCATTTCGTCACCATCGAAGTCCGCGTTATAGGGTGACGTGCAGCTTAGGTTCATACGGAATGTACTCCATGGCAACACCTTGACACGGTGACCCATCATACTCATCTTGTGAAGTGTTGGCTATGAAAAATTACCAGATAGTTAATTTTAAAATTCTTAAAATTCTTAATTTATAGTTAATTTTAAAATTCTTAAAATTGTTAATTTAAAATCGTTACCTAATTTAAAAAATTCCCCGGTAATTTAAAAAATTACCTGACGATTGAAGATCACCAGATCACCATCTCGAATGTGTCGCTCGACCCTGTAACCGCACTGCAGATGCAAGTCAGAAGATTTCGGATGAAACCGCAAGTCGATTCTCTCGCCGTTGTCGCGAACTATGTACTTCGCACCAGGATATTGCGAATTACCACGTCTAACCAGCACCTGCATCTTATCAATGTTGAAAGGAGTCACGATCTCTGGGAATGTTAAGTTCTGCGCTATGCTACGCGGCACGCCCACTTGATCAATCCGTAAGTTGGGATCTGGCGTGATGACGGTACGCGCGGAGAAATCTACACGTTTACCCATCAGGTTACCTCGGATTCTGCCTTCTTTACCCTTCAGTCTGGCCTTGATAGCCTTCAACGGCTTACCAGACTTCTGCATCGCTCTTGGCATGCCGGGCATATCGTTGTCAACAAGCGTCGCCACATGAAACTGTAACATCTTGATGTTCTCCGATATCACGTGCGCCGCGGCGCCAGATTGCTCATTGCGTAACAGCTCGTTGTTCGATTTTATTATGTCCGCTAGTTTGTGAGTCAAATCGTCCTGATTCTTGGCGGAGCCATACATGATAACCGCTGGTCTTACAGACAACGGCGGTACCGGCAACACTGTGACTATCATCCAATCTGGTCTAGCGTATTTTGGATCCATACCCAGAATGAAGGATTCCTCGTCCTTAATGTGCTTCAGAATCTCCCAGCCTCTCTCAGCTGTGAGTACTATTTTTTTCTCCTGCGAGTCTTCGTTCACATGTTTCCACTCTGCAGTGACGTCCAAGCCAGATCTTCGGAGGTTCGGTTGATATCTGCCACAACCACCGTGACTGGGTTTTCTTTCCACCAGTGGCTGATTCTCGGCGTTCTCCTTATTGATATCCATTTCGTCTCCACCTTCGCAAATGTTTTTGCTCTTGCACAAATCGTAAATGTGCGTAAGTCTCTTCCGTGGCTGTCCCTTTGTTTTCATGATGACTTCTTTTATCTTTGGATTATGCTGCAAATCATAGGAAACAAACAAATAGCATCGAATTTAAAAATTATAATTTCTTTTAAAATATTATTATTTTTAATATTTTAGATTATAATATTTAAAAAATTAATTAGGAATATATTGCCCGTGCAATTGTTGCAAAGTCAGTGAAAATTAGAAATGATAATAATATTTATATTTTCTATATAAGGATGTATAGTACATATATATGCAATACAGTTGAATATATTTTTACCTTAACATCATATTTTGTTTATTTTATGTAATTCCTAACTTTTCAAATTTTTTTATCTGAATTATAATGAAATTTCACATGCAAAACCTAATTTTTTTCATATCTTCATTCATTTTTTATATACAGGCAATATATACATACATCTTAAAATATCACATACATTTATATATATAATATATAATTTTTTAGAAAATTTGTAAGTATTATTTAATAATATATTAACTTTTTAATATATACTGGATTAAAGATCACATGACAATGACATATAATCTTTAATACATTTATTAAGACATTTTGTATGCCAATTACTTACAGGGCTGACGAGCAACTTAGAGCAATAGAAGCATACACATCTTAATATCTTTATAGTCTTTGTTAAGAATCCCACATGGAATACTGGTTTTGCAAGATCTATATGACCAAAATGGCCAGGACACTCTGTCATATTGCCAGCACACGTTTGGCATCTGGAATTTCTGTCAATAACACCCTGTCTTGGGTCCATAAGACCACCCAGCTTTGGACGTCCACCTTCCATAGTTTCTGGAAAGCGTATACCGCCATCTGTGACGGACATACGACGCTGCAAAAGATAGAAATGTTAATAATGATCGTATAGAAAAAATAAAGAGATTGTGGATGAAAATTCAAATTGCTCCAATAAAATTTTGTTATATCTATATAACAAATCTCACATTTATAACAGATTTGTTATATCATATAACAGATTTCAGATGTTGTAAAACTTGGCTCTTGAAAATTCAGTACTTAAAGCAACAATTCCAACTTTCAAACTTTAATCATAAATATTCAGCAATACATAATACAAATTTCGTAATTTTGACAAATATGGTTTCAACAATTTTTTTATTCCATGTAGGGCCGTTTTTAACTTTTACATTTTAATCATATAATACGATACAACCCAATTCTAACGAATTCAGTGAAAAAAATAAATAGATTACAACCACAAATGAATTCGATCACTATATAAACAATGCAATGTTTACACACTTGGCTAATTTGATAAAAAATAGAAAAATGAGGTCTGTATATTTCATTTCTGGGTATTTCCTCATTGTTCGGACATGTCTCGGATTCCACAATTTGCGCGGGACAATTTTGTCGAAATAAATTCACATTTCACGACAACTACATTTCCTTGAGTACTTCGTAATATTTACAAAGTACTTACTATCTCATCTGGAGAAAGGATGCCGAATTGTACCCGTTTAACAGTGCGTAACGGAGCCTTAGAATCTGAGGTCGCCATTTTGCTGCGACAGCGACGTCTCCGATCGCCTTCTACGTCGCAACTCCGCAACGTACTTATTCCACCGTCCGAAGATGGTACCCCACCACATTACGAGTACGCATCATTACTGGCTGACGTTCGATGACGTAAAAATTTATTGGACACGCTGATTGGTTGTTGACTAGGAAATTTCAGAAAGTAGCCAATCAACATACTTCACTAAATTCGTAGTAGCCAATCAAAGATGTTTTCTAGCGAGGTACCTTAAGTCCCGATCCACAATAGGTATAGTAAACTTTAAGCCTTAAGAAATTGACCAATCACAGTCAAATTTGAGGAGAATAACGACTGTGATTGGTCAATTTCTTAAGGCTTAAAGCTTACTACACCTATGGCTGCGTTCAGATTCCCCACCCGGGTGTATTCTATTACTAGAAGTGCTATAGTATATGTCACATATACTATAGTGTTTCTAGTAATAGAGTGCACCCGGATGAGGAATCTGAACGCACCCTATTGTGGCTCGGGACTATTGTGTCGTCTACAATGGCAGTAGGAGTCGTAGTAATAAATAAACAGTAAGTAAATTGACCAATCACAATCGATTATTCTTGAATCGTGAGAATGGAATTCGTCAATTTGCTTACTGCTTATTTCTTATAGCGTGTTCGACTGGCCCTGGGTTAATCGCTCTGAGAGCAATTAATGACGTCATAAGTCTCTACTAGCCAATTATAAAACTTATAAGTACTTATTCCACCAATAAACGTAGGCTGAATAACCCAGAGTGGGTTAACCCAGAGCCAGTCGAATATGCTATTACTATTACTCCTACTACCATTGTAGACGACGCAAAGGGACGTCTACATTGGAAATAAGTAGTAAGAAGTAGGAAGTAAGAATAAGAAATTGACCAACCACAGTCGAATGTGAGAAGAATAATCAACTATGATTGGTCAATTTCTTAATCTTAGTTCCTACTTCTTACTACTTACTTCCAATTTAGGCTGCGTTCCGAAATTCACTGCTAGTACTGAAAATCTATAGTTTATGTTACGTATACTATAGAATTTTAACACTGGCAGTAAATTTCGGAACGCAGCCTTAAGGGACGTCTACATTGGAAGTAAGCAGTAAGAAGTAGGAAGTAAGAATAAGAAATTGACCAATCATATTTGATTATTCTTCTCACATTCGACTGTGGTTGGTCAATTTCTTACTCTT
>NW_022639594.1:41566-82905 GCF_010583005.1 Odontomachus brunneus
AAGAAGTAGGAAGTAAGAATAAGAAATTGACCAACCACAGTCGAATGTGAGAAGAATAATCAACTATGATTGGTCAATTTCTTAATCTTAGTTCCTACTTCTTACTACTTACTTCCAATTTAGGCTGCGTTCCGAAATTCACTGCTAGTACTGAAAATCTATAGTTTATGTTACGTATACTATAGAATTTTAACACTGGCAGTAAATTTCGGAACGCAGCCTTAAGGGACGTCTACATTGGAAGTAAGCAGTAAGAAGTAGGAAGTAAGAATAAGAAATTGACCAATCATATTTGATTATTCTTCTCACATTCGACTGTGGTTGGTCAATTTCTTACTCTTACTTCCTACTTCTTGCTATTTACTTCCAATGTAGACATCCCTTTAAACATCCCTTAAGCCCATTCTACAATTGCGTAAGCGTAGTCGTGAACGTAAGAGTCAACCAATCCGAATGTTTTATTCACTGATTGCTTTACTCTGATTGGTTGTCGTAATCACTTACAACCACTTACAACCACGTTCACGCAATTGTAGAATGGGCTTTAAGCGTCGTCTACAATATGCGGAGTAAGCTTGGAGTAAGAAGTAAGCCGTAAGAATTAACCAATCATAGACAATTATTTTTATAATTTTTATAAACTACGATTGGCAAAAATACTTTATGCTTCGTCCAGATATTCCTACGTCCATGGTGTAACATAAACTATAGTTTTTTAGTGCTGGCAGTGAATTTTGGAACACAACCGTCGTAACATCTCCAAGGTGCGTTCAGATTCCCTACCCGAGTGCATCTGTTACTAGAAACACTATAGTATATGTTACATGTACTATAGCACTTCTAGTAATAGAATACACCCGGGTAGGGAATCTGAACGCAGCCCAAGGGTGCGTTCAGATTCCCTACCCGGGTGCACTCTGTTACTAGAAACACTATAGTATATGTCACATATACTATAGCACTTCTTGTATTAGAGTGCACCCTGGTAAGGAATCTGAACGCAGCCCAAGATGATTTACCAAATTCCGACAATTCAAAATTATCACAAATATATCATCTGCTATTAACACTTTGTTAACGCAGAAAAAAATTATTGACTCTATTTTTATTATTGTTGAACGGCAATTTATACAGTTAGAACTTGGTGTTGGCAATTCTGCTGATTATTCATCGATTAATTTGGTTAAAAACTGTGTTCGCGGCAAACGTCTTCCTGAGATAACACACAGCCAATAAAATAGACCCCACGTGCCGGAGGAGCACCAGGAGTATCCAACTGCCACTGACGCGCTCCACTAGCATAGTGTATTCGAAAGGGGAGTCAGCCATCTGCTTCAGCCGCAGCCGAAGCCACGTCATATTTGTGTGCTGCTGGAGAGCCGAGTTACGCGAGCTGTCGCTTTCGCGTTTTTTTTACATAGAATTACGTTTCCGCGGGCGCAGATATGAATATATTTCGGCTTTTAGGCGACCTGTCGCATCTCCTAGCCATTATTATACTTCTCTTGAAGATATGGAAGACGCGGAGCTGCGCCGGTGAGTGCCGCCCACTGTCCGTGTAGTTTTTACACGGTGGACGCAGCGCGTCCCCGCTGCATAAACTGCAGCGGATGAACGTGCCGATCGACCTATAGAATGGACTGCGTAACGCTAGTTGAAAGTGCGTCTCAGTGTGGAAAAAGGACAATACAAGTATGCGGCCAATATGTCCTATTGATAGAAAGACTCCTGGATCCTGTTTCATATGCGAACAATGTAAGGGATAGCGCAGTCCATACTATAGGTCGATGAACGCACCGATGTATTACGATCGAGCGGCCTGGGTCGACGTGTCCAACGGCAATCACCAATGTCTCGTTCATTTGTAGGTATCAGTGGCAAGTCGCAGATTCTCTTTGCAATTGTTTATACCAGTCGTTACCTAGACCTGGTAACGACATTCATTTCGGCATATAATACAGTTATGAAGATCGTATTTATTGCAACGTCGCTCGCCACAGTATTTTTGATGTATGTGAAATTCAAAGCTACATATGATCATAATCATGACACATTCAGGTGAGTATACTATACTCTGAGTCCCAGTTCTATAGCTGACACTAACTTAGGTTTAACTGGCTAAAGGTTTATCCAAACAAATTTGTATAATGATAATTTGTGCATATGATTCATATGCAC
The DNA here is from genome assembly GCF_010583005.1 of Odontomachus brunneus. NCBI lineage: Eukaryota > Metazoa > Arthropoda > Insecta > Hymenoptera > Formicidae > Odontomachus > Odontomachus brunneus. The sequence goes on from NW_022639594.1 coordinate 43,745, forward strand.
AAAGTGACTAATATAAAATATGTCCTCTTACTGCATAGCCCATGACTGGTTGATTTCCTTGTGCATATGCAGTATGTAATTATGATAATATGTAAACCAATTTCTATGGATAGACCTTTAAGTTATACTCCAGTTAAAGCAAGTTGTGTCAAGCCTGAATATGCTCAAGCATTGGCTCGCTCTTAACTCATAGTGATGGATGAATTGTCGCAGGATTGAATTCCTGATATTACCTACATTTGTGTTGGCACTGCTGATCAATCATGAACTATCCTTCGTGGAGGTCTTGTGGACGTTCAGCATTTACCTTGAGTCAGTGGCAATACTGCCACAGTTATTCCTGGTGTCAAAGACAGGAGAGGCAGAGAGCATCACCAGTCATTATCTGTTCGCGCTGGGATCATATAGAGGCCTGTATCTGTTCAATTGGGTATACCGCTACTATGCTGAGGATCATTACGACTTGATTGCTATAGTCGCTGGATTGGTACAGACGGTTCTATATTGTGACTTCTTCTACCTCTATATTACCAAAGTACTCAAAGGCAAGAAGCTACAATTACCTGCTTAGCTTCTGTTCTGAGTATTGTCCTTTCGTATCGAAGGAACATTCGACTGCCCGTTTTTCTACTGGCGTCGCCCGTAAATCCAAGATCAACTCCGGCGATCCTAGAGACTCGAAGAATACGCACTCGCGAGTGTACGTTAAGTACGGTTTCGCTAAGTACGGAGTATCTCGCAGCATCGTCCCGCCTTCCGTAACACTTCCTTCCCCAGCCCCATGTATCCATCCCCTTGGGCGATGTTTGCTTTCCGCGTGTCGCAGGACGATGTTCTAAGTTATGTCGATTCTTTCGTACTTCATTTGTATCATATGCGTTATTACGAGGCATGAACCGGACACCTGTCAGTACATGTCATTTACATGTCAGTGCAGTTTAATTTATATAAATTCAAGAAATTTTAGACGACATTGTTGGGAAAAAAACAAGAAAGATATATATATAGAAAAAGAGAAATTTTCATTTATATTTACAGTTTATATTGTTGTAACTTTCAGTAAGTAAATATAGTGATAATGGTACCAATATATCTTATAAACTGACGCATTGATTGGAAGATCCGCATTGTTGATTTGTGCCATTCACGAGCAACACGTAGCGATGTATTCTACCAAATTGGCGACCTGGACTGGCTCCTTCAGAGCTATTGAAGGATCCTCTACATGTACGATGCCATTCTTGAGACTAGTCCTATCCACAGACACGACAAATGGTATCAAGCACATCTCTACGACTTGTTCTGTGCTCGCCAATATGGTACGGATCCCGTTTGACCTGAGCATGTTGTTCAAATACAACACAAAGCGATTCAAGTCCTCTAAATCCGATGAAGTTTCGTTCTCTTGTTTTTCTATGCGAAACGTCGTTTTGTAAGGCGATAACTTAGGATGAATATACGCTCTAGTTGATTTGCCCGACATGTAACTATCGCAGAGCAGAGCCAGACAGCCCCAATCTAAAGAGGCGACATGCTCGACCATATGCACGTCCGCGACATTATCTTTACTACCTTCAGTCTGTAAATAAATAATCCATTTAAATAATTCCTTCTCTCTAGTTGTATCGCTGCGTCACCAATATCTCACTTAGAAAAGAGCTGTGTTACTGTACCTGAGGATATAATTTGCGTGTAACGGGATAATGGGCGATCGTCTCGACCGTGATGTTGCCGAAAGGAAACCGTGCCTGTATTTCCGTCACGTCGAGACCCTTTACTTTCTTTGCCTCGGCGAACACGAATCTCGAGGGATATTGGGCGAATTTGCGCCACCATACCTTGCGCTCTCTCTGTTTGTTGTGCAACAGGTTCCTCGAGTCCAATACGTCAGCAATCACATTGAGCTTCGCCGTTCTATGCGACGTCACTCGATAGCCAGTGTCGTTCAATAGAGACTCGTTCCATGCTACATTTTTGGTCGTCGTGAGCATGGCGAGCGCGAACGGCATATCCTTGTCCATGGAGAAGCTCTGTAACTGTTGCAACGTGTCAGTGATCGAGCTGTCGCACGGGAACACGTTGTAAGGTGGCATCGTGACACAATGCATGAACCAATATTCCTCGAGGTTCCTTAACAATAATCTGCCCTGAGGTCCGTACGTGAAGCCACGCTCCGACAGTGTGAGAAAGCACGGGCTCACAATCCTCAGTACAGCTTCCAGACTCATTCTTTTGAGCTAGGCTTGCTTTTTGCTGGGCATAAAACCAAATTCAACATATTATCATGGATATTAGTCATTGAAATTGTAAGCAAAACTGATAAAATTTATAGACTTTACATATTTGCAAAAAATATCTTGCAAATTAAGTATAAAGAGTTACAATTGTACATTGAATCAAATGCACACAAAATTATAAAATGCTATCTATAATTGTAATTTTATGAAATATACTTGGGTCTTTACTGAATATCTTCTGTGTTAAATTTAAAAACATCAGTATATATTTTAAACATTAATACTATTATATCTCAAGATATAATCATAATGTAACTTCGAATCAAATAGAATCATGACATCTTTGATTGCAGTACAGAAAGTTTTGGTTATATATTAAATGTATTTTAATAAATAATATTATTTTCAAAGTATTCATAAAAGATTTCAAAACTGATATCATTGGCTATACTCAGCAGAGAAAGTTGCTTTATAACTTTGTGAGAAGTTGTAAAATTTGTGAATCTGCTTAGTGTATGCTCTTAATCTTAGCTGAATCTAAGAACTATAACGATCAGATTCACGAATCTTACAATAATTGCAAAATAGTTTTTTCTGTTGAGCACTATTATAGGTTATATCAGTATTACATAGAATATACTTGATCTTATATTTACTTGTCACTAAAGGTGCCACAAAGTATTCTTCCTCCAGCACCGATGCATTCTTCAGAATCTCACGCCGGCGGTTGATATCATGTGGTAGCGCTATGTCGTCCCGTAAGTGAATATACTCCTTCTCCAGGGTGCTATACATGGGACGCACTGCCTCGTCGATGTGAACTCGTCGCAGTCGTTCAGCAAACGCGACTGCTTCCTCCAGCACTCGCTTGCTTTGTTTATACTCGAAGCCGACTAATGCAAGCTTCTCGATCCTTCGAATCGTCGTTTCGTCGATAGTTACAGATGATCCGGATTCCAGCTGCTTGTTATCAAATTTGGTCTCCACCGGTTGCACCTTTACTCGTGTCTTTGTCGAGGCGCAGTATGTTTTGAAAGATGTAATTGCGTTAGATCGACAAACAATAACATTTACAAATGTTCTGTAGGTTAACCGGGTTCGTCGTAACACGTCCATGCTTAACGTAGGTCTGCTCTCTCTCTCTCTCTCTCTCTCTCTCTCTCTCTCTCTCTCTCTTTTTAGCTGAACTATCTAAACTGTGAAATAAGTTAGAGTGAAATAAATGTTTTCTCAATGCGTATATACATAGACCAAGCATTGGCTACGTTCAGAAAACATAGCTGATCAGTGAGCGGTCAGTGATTATTGGTCCTTACTGTTAGATCCCTATCTTTAGACCAATTAATTGGCTAATTACTTAACCGTTGTGTAACCGTTGTGTCTCCTGAACGCACCCATTCTGTCCGTAAAGTGAAGCCGGAAGTTGGCAGTTTAAAACAGAGTGAGAAAGTTGATTTGCCCTTAGTGTTTTTTCACTTTATATTGGGTGCTTTCCAGTTGCGTACACTGTGTTACACAAAACCAGTTTATTGGTTGCATATTATCTTACAAGATATTTAAATAATATGTGACCAATAAACTGGTTTTGTATACGTGTACGTGTGTGTCAAGATGTGTTAAGCAATTGTAAAGCACCCACTATATTCTGTAAAGGCCGGTTTATGATGCCGTAATCCATTAACTTATACCGGAACCGTAAAAAATTCACCAGTCACAGTCGATTATTCTTCTATAATTCGACTATAATTGGTCAATTTTTTATGATTCCGGCATAAGTTAACGGATTACGGCCATCATAAACCGGCCTTAAGAACTAATCGCTGATTGCTCACTAAGCACTTTTTCCGCTGAACGCGTCCAGTGTTGGCAAAAGTCGTTCTACATTAGTTGCGTCGATTGCAACTCTTATTGCGCAGCCAATTAGAAACGTCAATAGCACCACTGATGCTTCTGATTGGCTGTCGCAATAAGAATTGCGTCCGCTTGCGATCGGCTTGCAATTAATGTAGAACGACCTTTAGGAGCCTAGTTTCGAAGCGACACATAAAAACAGCACTAACCAATCTTGTGTTTCTATGCTTTATGCCATCCGGAAGCTGTCTTTCTCGCGCTCTCCTCTTCCTCCTCTTTCTTCCTCTATCCTTCCTCCTCCTCCTCCTCCTTCCTCTCCGTAGCGCTTTTTCTCTTGGGGTAACGATTAGGTGCATACCGAATATCATCGATCCCGATTTCTGGAACGGGGTCACCGCACAGAGGGTGACGTGGGGGCAACGATCCAACAGCCAGCGTCCGCGCGAAGGAAGGAAAACAGATCAGCTCGCAGACGCGACGCGACGCGACGTGAATACGAAACAAGCGCAAGAGAGCAAGTAAACGAAGACGTTTTGATCGTATTGTACACCATTGTGCACACGTCGTCTGTCGTTCGCGGTCTTGTGTTGTGTTTACGTGAGTCGCGACAACAATATTGAAAGTAAAAAAGACAGATTTGAGCGAAGAAGAGCAGCGTAACTCCACATAGTGGAATTTCCGTTTTACACTCGTCAGGTAGAGTCTACTCTTTTCCTCTCTTTCTCACTCTTAGACGAATCACATCGCATCGCGCGTGGACGCGTCCACACTTAACTTCCTCATCACCGTCGCTGTCCTCGTTTCTCTCAAGTTCTCTCTTCTTTGTGTCTCGCTTCATCTCTCTTTCTCTTACGCGCGCCCGAGAATGACTAGCCACGCCGATTGTCTCAGTTCGTGGCGGTGCATCGTTTCCGCGGACGTCCGTTGCGTCGATGAGACAAAGTGAACTCGTCGTTGTCGCGCGATTTCGGCGCGTTCGCCGTGCGCAAACGGGCTTGCGGAGCGTCCTTCGTCGATCCAGGATTTAGGCCAGACAACGAAAAGATGGATGCGACGATCGAGAGAGAATGCAGCGCGTTGGGCGGTTTGTTTCAGCAGATCGTCACTGACATGAAGGTGAGAGACGTGTTTGTCGTTCCTTTTGACTCGACCGAGTACTTGCTGCATTTGACATCTCGTGTCATATTGGCCACAATGTTGATTTCGAGTTTGGTCCTTTTAATCTACACTATCCCTAAGATTAACTTTTTCTATTTGGCTCCAAATTCTTTATTGTATTAGTTTCAATGCTCTTATTTTACATAAGTCTGCACTTCATAAAAACTATGACTATTAAAACACTGATAATGCAACAAAGAATATGTAATTAAAGGAACATTGATATGTTAGCACTTATTAAAAACACACTTATATAACTCAATACTATATGATTCCATAGAGATTATAAATATAACTTATGAAATATGCATACGTGTATTGAATTGTGAATAAAAATGAAACCAATACTCTTTACTAAGACAGAAAGAAACATTTCCATTTAAAATTATGAACATAAAGAAAAGGGATATTTTTCATTACAATAAAATATATATTGTATCCTTAAGCAAGTCAAAACATATACAAATAATCTAGACATATAAGCATATGTATGTGTGCTTTATTTTTAAATATGAACAACTACATTAATTAAACTACATTACATTTTTATAAATATTAATTTCAGTAAATGAAAATAAAAACATTTTATTTATTTTGTTATGATATTATAGTAAGTAAAAAATATATTCTATAAAATTGAATTACCTGATTAAATAGAATATGTGGGCGTATATGATTATATTATCTGCCACAAATGTCACTCTAGATTCATGTTTGACTAATACTATATAGATTGTTGTAATCTTGGATTCTCTGAATGTGTTGTAATGATTTCTGTTTTCCTTTTTTATAGAATGGAGCACCACTTTGGGAAGATTTGATTTCAAAAGCTACAAAGTTGCACACATGTTTGAGGTGAAAAATTTATCCAATTTCAAATATAGTATAAAGAATCTTTTTACTTGCCTTATGTTTTGCAGTGATGCATTTTACTTTACTATTAGAGAATATATATCTGTGCTTTTTTCAGCACACATTAATGCAAAAGATCTTATTTATTCCATGTTGTGACATAATATACCTTCAGTTATATTGCATATTATACTATATTTTGAAACTTTAAAGTACTTTTAACACATGATATATATATTATTTCAGAGCTGCTATCTTGGCTATTTCCGCATATCTTGAGGCCTTTCAGAAAATAGCAGATGCTGCAACAAATGCAAGAGGTAAGTTTCTTAGATACTTATTAGATTATGATAGAAAATATAATCATTATTTAAAATTATGTATTTGAATCGTTAAATATTTGTATTGTATATATTCTACACACAAATTAAGATAAATATTAAAATTATATTATTTGTGTGCGATTAAGGTGCAACCAAAGAAATTGGAACGGCATTGACACGGATATGCCTGAGACATAAAGCGGTAGAAACTCGTATGAAGTCATTCACTAGGTACGTTCAAATGCGACGATACTTTATCGCGCGCGTGCACTTATAGATATTTCGTAATTGGACCTCAATTTACTTATATGCACTATTTCTTCTTAGCGCTATTATGGATTGCCTGGTGTTACCTTTGCAAGAAAAATTAGAAGATTGGAAAAAGTCCTTGATCAATTTAGACAAAGAACATGCCAAAGGTATGTAAACGATTTGTTGCATTATTATCTTCGTAATTATCTTTCGGATATTTCTCCTTTTATAATTCAATTATTTGTTACTTCCCAGAATTTAAGAAGGCGAGGGCGGAATTGAAAAAACGGTCTACCGACACTCTACGACTTCAGAAGAAGAAAGCGCGGAAAGGTCAAGTTCATCTACATGTTCAATCGCAAGTTCACGGGACATGTTCCGGCGACATAGAGCTCAACCGAATGTTGGAGTCATCAGCAGCAGTTGTCCAAGAGAAAAGACTGAGCTTAGAGGAAACAGAACGTAAAGCCGTCCGGGCGGCCCTTCTCGAGGAGAGAGGCAGATTTTGTCTTCTTGCACGATTTCTGAAACCAGTGCTTGTTAGTACATTTCATAGATATTTCATTAGATTTATTACTAAGTATAAGCGTTACAATATCTACATATATATATATATATGTATATATATATATATATATATATATATATATATATATATATGTATATGTAGATAGTACGAAATAGCATACCATCCAATTATCTTTCAGTTTATTTACTTCAGCGAAATCTATATCATATCTCATGCGATACACGATTCAATCGTATAGGACGAGGAGATAGCGATGCTAATGGAATTAACGCATCTTCAAGAAGTTTCCGACCAGTTGCAAAGACATGCCGCTTCGCCGCACCACTTACCGCCTGCATCCGAGCAGGTAATAACGGACATAAAAGGTTGCGACGTTACTCAATGGTCGTTGGCCACGCCGCCGTCGAGTCCGTCGCTGTCTCTTGGGTCGAGGAAGAGTTCTATGTGTTCGATCAGTTCTCTAACTAGTAGCAGTAGTGGATCATGCAAAAGCCACCCGAGCCCGTCCGGACACCCATGGCACCGATCGCTCTCTCAGGTAATTACGCATCGATGGTTTATTACTTCTGTTCTCTCCTACCACCTCGTATTACTCTACCTACCTTCTACTACACCTTCTCGTCTCATTCCTCTTCTTTTTTTTTTTTATCTTTTTAAAGTATATTGCATGACGTGGTAACCACTATTAATGTACCACAGCCGCTAATGCACTAGTAGCGTCGCACATAGACATTACAGCATGAGACGCATCTATTTGCCCGTCGAACGGCAGCTTAGTGTATGTGGTAGTCGATGTTGTACTCGTTGTCGTAGCCTGTCGACGGTCGTGTCAGGCCCGCCAGCATCAGCGGCACCATGACGTTGCGTCACTTGACCAGTGGGAGTTCCCGTGATTCCGGTTTCACGTCTCAGGATACGCTGTACAATCAACCAATCTCCGAGCATCAGGTATGATTTTTAGTTAGTGGGGCGCGAAAATTTGCGACGTTTCGCGAAGAGTCTTCCCAGAGCGCGAGAAAGAAAAACAAGAAGAACGTATGGGTGGTTTCTTTGATGTATAACGTGCGTGCTATCGCGTAATTGAGTGCAATTGACGCGCTTCAATTCGCTCAGAACGCGTGATTGGGAAGATTCAACATGAAATCTCGTCGACTTATCCGTCTGCCTAGTGATTAGTTTGCTGCTCGACTTGCTTGTACCCCTTTACAGCGATTTTAGTCGACGGACTCTAGCTTAATTTCCAGAATGCCGCATTCGTATCTTTACCATAAAATCATACATTTAATCGACTAAGAGAGGCGGCTTATGTTTCTAGGTATCGAATGTGTCTTCTCTAAGTAATCAAAGTACCAGTTGCACTGTAACAAGACCCGTGTCAACTTCAACTTGGCCTGATTTGCAGGAAACGTCCGTTCAGTATGACCGGCAAAATCCGGGCGCAGTGAACGAACGGCCACACACTATCTCTTCCGGTAAGCTGTGAACAAATTTTATTTTCTTTTTATCTTGTAAATGTAATTTGATCTTGTAAAACCTTGAGCGAAAATTCTCGATTCGACAAACTGATCGCGCTTTCACCCTGTGAACTTACAGCGTACGAGAAAGGACATCAGAGACCGGCGCTCAGTGTTTATACATTCCAAGCTCCAGATCGTGACGGTAGCAGCTGTTGTCATAGTCAACCTGCTTCTCCGGTCTCCTCTTCCTCATCATGTTCTTCCTCGAATCAACAACTATCTAGGATACAACTGCGTAGAAATAATGGCGGTACACGTCCGCCCATACCGAGTAGGTGTTCTAGTCTGGAACGACCGACGATTCCGATGAAGAGCGACGCGCCTGGCAGTCCTCGGGGGAAACCCAAGTTACCTTTGCCAGCTCACCTAGCGAAAGGTTCATACAGTGATTCGTATATTCTTACCGTAAACATAAACGATTCAATCGTTGCGAGAGTCTGTTAATGTGATGATGAAACGCAGAACTGGCAACTCATCAGCTCCAGCAGCCAATGTACGTGAATATGCACGAATTGGCGAACTTAGCAGCTAGTCGCGCTCAAGAAATGCAGCTTCCACTGCCGCCTCCTCCTGCATCGTTAACGGCATCAGGAACTGATAAAGTACTGCAAAAACAAACATATTTATATTATATTGTATAAATATGATAGATATGAAGCAAAACTAGATTGCAATCATGTAGAAATATAGGAGATGATTCAGTCTCACGCTTTTATTAAAAAAAAAAAAATGAATGCTATCTTTCGCTATTCGTCGCTAAAAGAATTCGCTTCATATTCACTCATGTGGCTTATCATTCTGTCAATTTCGATGCAGACTGAAAACCCAGAGAGAGATGCCGGCAGTCAAACGTCCGAGTCCAGCTTAGAATCCAGTAGCGGATATGGCAGCCAAAATACTCTGCCACATTCTCATTCCCTTCACAATCAAAATGAAAATACTTGGAATGTACCTGGCGCTGCAGCTACGTTGATGGCACGTAGAGGATCCATGCAGCAGGTACCTAGACCACCACCGCCGACAAGACGCACATCCACCGTTATCACCGCGCCTCCCTCGTCTCTCAATGAAGATCGCGGCGAGAATGTTTGCGATGAGACGGAGAATCTTCCTCCGCCACCTGCATTTCTTCTGGAAGGCTCGTCACCCACAGCCAGCCCTACGCCTCAAAGGTATGACATAAATAGACATCCCTATAAATGGAAAAATTATAGTTAGTCCATTATAAAATATTAATTTATAATCAAAATTATAAAATAATTCTTTCATAAGAACTTCAAGTTACGATCAATTTTACGATCGAAACGTTTTTTTCCCTCTTAGATCTATCTCTGTTTCGGAGACAGTGAGAACCCTGACTGAACTCCGCCACACCCCGGCTAGTCCGTCGCTTCTGCGAAAGGCCACCGGACAACAGCAGGCACACAACAATCCGATCCAGCATAACGCCGTGCTGCAAATCACTCGTTCATCGGTGGAACGTTCCTGTTCAGCTGTTCGCTCGATATCGCAAGAACGCGGAGCTACTGGTACGCAAGTTGTTACCGCTGCGGTTGGTGGTGCAGCCACGATCGGTCAGCAAGGAGTCGGTGCTCAAGGTAATCAAGGGCCGGGCGGTGTTGGTCAAGGCTTTATGGCAGTGCTGAACGCTAAACTCATCGGTACCGCGGCGAGCAACAATGCTGTAGGTGGCGTGAACGCTAGTGGCAGTCCGAAATCGTTAAGAAAACAATCATTGATCGAAGCGCAGCAACAGTCCAATCAGAAGAACACCAAAACTACGGCGTCCGGTTTTCTCGAAACATTGAACGCTAAACTAGCGCAGCAACAGCAAACGTTGCAGGGAAGTAACAGCGGCGCAAGCAGGTCCGCAAGCATCAGGCGCATTATGGGCAATCGTGTGCCTATCGTGGATCCGCTGCAAGTCCGTGACTCCCTTATGGATCAGATCAGACGGGGCACATCACTACGGAAGACCAGCGGCCCGATCAATGATCGTTCGGCGCCCAAGATCTATTGAGTGGTTCGGCAAGCTCCAATCTTGGCGCGAGTCCGCAGCGATACGCGCGTCGTCGTTCGTGCACAAACATCACAACAGCGTCATCGTCGATTTTCCTAGCACACGTAATGGCGAACTCGATTAAATGTGCGCATCAAGCCCACTAAGCCGATGTTCAGTCGAATTCGCCATACGAACGTGATATAAACGTATCATTTGACAAAAACGGTATTTTATGATTCTCTGCCTCGATATCAGCGGCGAGGCTGCTCTGTATTTTTCCTCCTGTGCTGTATGAGTTTTTTATTATGCCGAGAAGCGAGAATATATGGTGAGACTATTTTTTTTTTTTTTTTTTTTTTTTTTTTTTTTTTTTTTATTGCGCCGCTGCTATTACTGCTGCTAAGCCCTAGTGATATCCCGATGATAACACGCAGGCTCCATATTAAATCGATATATGATTTATCTGTGCGATAACGCGCGCATATTTGTAAATCGAAATGTCACGCGTGATCGAGACTGAGAATCAATTGAGAGTAACATTGTGTAACCTGAAACGGCGTTATATATGTACGATTTACGATGTAGTATAATGTATTCGAGCAGCATATAGGAAGATTTTTATAATGTATTAATATTTATAAAGAAAACTGATTTTTTCATTAGGGAATTGTCAAGTAAGATCCGTATCGATACAACGACAATACTCCAGTACAACTTGCGTCTATAGTTCTCTATTTTTTCTGCTTAACGCAGAACGCTTGCTGCAAACGAATCTCTTGTTGCTATTATTATCACCGCTATTGCGCGCTTAGTCTGTAGTCGAACGGCTAACAGATGGATCTACGATTCTACTGAAAGTCATACACAATTTAATATCGAGCTTGTGTTCTCTCGAGATACAATTCGATAAATCCGCGTTATAAGTATCCTACATTATATGCGTGTTCCTGTTTTTCGTTTGCTTCTTTTTTCTTTCATCTTTACGTCAGAGGAGTGCGAATCTGCTAGTTTTGCTAATTGTTGCTTCTATATATATATTTTTTTTTTTTTAACGATTCCACGTGATTGCACATGCACGCATTTGACCTCGAGATGGCTACCGTTCTCCAGTAGTGTATTTTCCACTGTCGAGAAAGAAAGAGAGTTACTGTCGAGTTACGATTCCAAAAAAAAAAAGAAATGTTGGTACATATACTAATAATAGAGTTGTACTCGCGACATTTCTCTCAATGTCGAAAATGTTTAAATGTTAATTGAACGTAATGTATCGCGCCTTCGTTATAAGGTGATGTATTTCTACTGCGGTCGTCATCGCTTACGAGTTTTACATTCATCATGTCTCGGCAAAACGGAACCTCAAGAGCGAGCGACAAGAGCATTAATTGTCGAGTATTAGACGTCACGTGTCACGTTGTTTCAGAATCATTTTTATATCACTTTCCTTTTTATATAATATATACGCATATATCACATGTCTCTTTTTATAAAAGTTTTTTGCGTTTAGAATTATTGTCAGTGCATACTGCTCATCGCCAGTGTATTATCACTGCCTATCTTGTCTTGGGCGTGCAGTTGGAGCCACGAGTTAATCTTCTATATATCGAGACTAATGACGGCGAATCGAATTACTGCCAATTACATATTCATCCGTTCCTTTCATTCCTCAGTATAGTTAAGTTCTAATTGTATTTTTCCTGCGAAATAACGCGACGAATAGTGTATAATGAGCTCTATAGTATATACGTTTATTTATTTCAAGCATTTATCTGTATACAAGCGTGAATAAATAATGATACTTCCAGAGAAACTCTCCATTTGATATTTAATAGTAAATCGTCTTTCTAAGAGTGTAGGCCAAGAATGACGACGAATAGGAATTCGTTAGATTTAGAGATATCTGCTCGTCAGAAGCATATCCGATCCGATCGACATTAAATGTCAAATGGACAATATAATATCGTGGATTGAAGTCATATTAAATAAATAATCGTACATACATTGTAATAAGATACTATTTAATGTAGCAAGAACTCGACAGGTGATTGTTAATTTGTAATAACTATTACAGTGCGATCAAACGTGGATAACAAATAAAGATATGACACATTTGTCTCTGAAACCTAGAAATATTCTAGCCTTTTTATCCGCTTCTCATTTTTCTTTTCACTCTACGACTTAAAAAATAAGTTTGAAATTGAATTCTGTCGAATGTTTCTTAGGTTTAGGATTTCATTTTATAGATCCATTGAATTACTCAATTGCTATATCGTACATCACTGTTCTTTATTTACAGTTTATTTGACTCATTAGTTATTCGCTCTATTCACAATTATGAATTACGATAACGCGTTATAACTTTAATTATAAAAATGATATCCTACTCTTTTGGATACTGTGTCTAGATAATGCAGAGTTCGCAACGTAGTTATGTATATTATGTTGAGACGGGATTTTATAACAGAGATATGTAAAAAATGAAAATTCAAGATACTCAAAATGAATTAAAATACCTTATGTGAAATTTGCCGCCAAATTATCACGGACGTTCCGTAACAAGTGGACTGAATTGTAATGATAAGTTTCAACTGTGCAAATTCGCAGTTGATTTCTTCTCGACGTAACTCGACGACTCTTCGCGAACTAAGCTTCATCGGGGACGTATATGTAACAAAACGTTTTCGGCGCAACACCGACGATCAGTCAACTGTAGAAAGATCAGGAAGTCCATTTTATTTTGTACACGTTAACCGAGCATCAATTATCTCTTGTGGAACACCACCGACAGGTTGTAATCCGTATATGGAGACCAACTCGTTCAAGACATACTGACTTGAACGCTTACCGAACTCGCTGTCCGTGTGATGCATTATTAGCGCCAGACCTCCAGCTGCAATACAGTTTAAACGTTTTAATTACACATTTCTACTTTAGATTATATTATTTTAAGATATAATATTCTGAGGCACATCCTTTAGGATAATATAATTATTGTTGTTGTTAAATATTGTTACATAATATAATTATGTAACAATATTTAACAACAACAATAGTGATAAACAATAATATAAATAGCATCTATATACATTATAACCGTTTTTAGTTGTACTTACGCGTATCTAAAGGAGAGCAGGAACAATCAGGATCTAAAACAAATGCGATCGTAGAACGGAGGCGTTTAATATGTTGTGACGGTGATATATCCAACAGAAGTCTCGCCTTTCGTAATCGTCTAATCGCTGCTTTCACGACGCTGTTGGCGGAGCAATAAAACTCGTTGATGTCCACCGGTAACTCATCACTGCATAGAGGACAAGATCCGTTCGGAGCGAATGCTGACGCTGAAACCAAACAAATACTTGGTTAAAAAATTTCAAGATCACATATATCAATATAATCAATATATACAGACGGATATAAGATCTTTAGTTTTAATCTGTTAACTTATTTCCTCTCCATTAGTTTCTATTTACATACGCGATGATGAAGAAGCTTTGCTTGAGTTTGCTTCTTCCATCGAAGCGGTGCGATTGATTGTATCCTGCGACGATTCGCTGTTGATGTTCGTTATGTCAGGTTTCACGTAGACTGGCGTGGGTCCTTCGACCCCGTCGGGGGTCGCTAATTCGTGGTCAACCACTACGAAATTTGGGTTCCCATCAAAATCAACATCTTGATCTTGCTTGTTGAAAGCTGACGGTCCTTCTATATCCTCAATATTTATACTGGGAGGTTCAAGTCTGTCGAATACGGGATTCAGATTGATATCTGGCTCGTCTGGCGTTTGACCACTTCCGACTTCCATCTGTGGTACTGTTGAATACGAAAAATTGTAAGGTGAACAAATTACATTAAAAGATTTGTGCATGTGTGTTTTAATATAAATCATTCTTATCGTTGTTGAACTTCATAGCATCATACAAAACTTGTACACTAACCATCTATGTTATCAGACACGATGCCGTTGTTGTTGGCTGTGCGAACATTTGCCACGCTAGCGATATCGTCCGTATTTATCTTAAAATTGGAATTCTCCAGCAGAGAAACGTTCTCGTCCTTCGATTGTATGCCAGTTATCAGCGTCGGTTTTGCTACCGTCACCTTGTCGCGGAGTTGTTCGACCAGATCTTCTTGGGATGCCGGCTTCTGGCTGGCGTTACTTATCTCTTCTATAACTCCTTTTTTCGCCTTCAGAATTACCTCGTGAACATTTTTGGCCGCTTTCTCAATTATCTCTTCTTTGCCTGAATTCTTTTCGTTGTCTTTCCCCGGTTGTTCCACTTCCACAGGCACTGGATTGGGAATTTCTGCCTCTTCACTTGGGTTGGCACTGCTACAAGTCGGTGCAAAGCTGTAGCTCTGAAAAAGAGAAAACGTGAAATTAAAAAATGCGACAAATTTTTGTGTACAATCTCTTATTAATTGCTCTAATCGATTCTTTAATTAAATACTGATTAATCCTGTTTTCTAACTTTGATGTTTCAAATCACTATTTTTTAAGTAGTCCTCATCATTTTACATAGTCGTTAATTGATATGAAGCAATATGTTCATAAACTTACGCTAGATATCGTCAGTTCCTGCTGATAGTAATCATAAAGTTTTACATTCGCTGGCTCAAGTCTATCGACGATATTTTCTCTGGTAACAATGAGCGATATGCAAGTTTTCTGGCTGATTAACTTGTCGAAATAAATGCTGACAACGTCGCGATCCTCTTCGAAACGCTTTACTTCTACAAAGTTGTATAATTTTAGAATATGACATATTAAAATCATCTTACTAAAAAATAAATTACAAGTGTGAAATGGTAATGTATATCTTTAATATATTTTTCCATTAATGAGCTCAATATAATACTCACTCGTAGCCGGATCCTCTAATAGAGAATGAAGACTTGTGCGATCTGGGACGTATCCGCTTATCATGCCGATTTCCAGCAGTGCCATGTTACTCTCCCCATCTGCCATTTTATATCGTGTGCAGATTGTAATCTTTTGCATCGAGCATTCATCAACCGACGCCAATACAGAGGTAGCACCGACCGAAAGATCGAAGGCTTCGGAGCCAGTTGCATGTGCGACGTTATATTTTATGTTGCTCTGAGAAAAAAAAAGTTTCCGTTTTACATTTTTTTACACAGAGAATAAAATGTATATGAGTTTAACGCAGTTAACAAGTATTCAACAAGTAAACGTATAATAAAGTGTACACAATATAAAAGTATATAAACGAGAAACTAAAGTAACTACAAAACTTAATAAAATTAACATTTAAACTTTTTGATACGCAAAATCAAGCGATAAAAAATGCGTATAATCTTCGATGGGAAATTATTTGAAACTTGTACGCGACGAGAGTTTGATGACGTCGTACCTGTACTAAGACGCAGCCCTCGCCCTCGGCGAAGATCTCAACTGTCGTGGGTAATATGGGCAAACGTATCTGTGTGAGAACCATGCGGTTGTCGTTATGCATTCTGTATACTTGATCAACGTCGCCAGCTGTCACAAGCACCGACAGATCTGTGCTGTTGCTTGACATCGCGGCGGCGTACTTGGTGAGCGCCTCGAGGCCGAGAACAGTATCTTGTGTGGACGTAAAGCCGCCCTCCGCGTTTCGTTGCTTCGACATCCAGCGAACCGCCTTCAACGCTTCGACCATGTTTGCTTCGCCACCCAGTTTTACAAACGACAGCACGGCGTACGCTGTCATCTCGATACTTAGACCCAGAGAGGGTTTGTACTTGTCTTCCCACCAAAGAAGATCCTACAAGAAAATGAAGATTCCTGAGAAACTATTTATCGTCAGGGAATTGATCGTCGATTTCGTCTTCATTACATACGTGATTTCGCGTTGCACGGTCCATGAGTAATTTCAAGCTGTTGTTCGCTTTTGGATGTTCCAACAACGCGAGAGCATACGTAGATAAAGCCGCCGTGTACGTCGTGTCACCGCCGTTCGCCATTCCTTTTTCCAGACAATGTAGGGCGTTGTTTATAAGCGACGGTGTTAATGGTACACCCGATTTTAAGAGAGAAATTAATATATACGCTGTTAACGCTGTAGAGGAACTGTCATCATCTTGTAAACCGCCCTAAGAACATAAAAGTTTGCATGAGTTTTACAAAAATCAGTGTTTGCAGTGCAGTTGATTTGTATCAATACATAGTAGTTTTATACGAATAAAAAGCAAACTCGGATTTTTAAATAATACTTCTTAAAATATAATCAATGCATTTTTACTAAAATAGTGTATTGACTTTCTATGATAACTTATAACTAGTAGTTCAGAAAGATTCACTTTAAAAGAGTATTTTGTGTATGTGTTGTTTTTTTTAAGTATATAAGAGTTATAAATTATAGTGTCATACCTTCATGTCTTTGTGGAATACTCTGCCTATCACCGGGAAGCACCCATTCTCTAACTGTTTCTTCATCATCCACTTGACAGAAATCTTTAAATCTCGTTCGTCAATGTGAATTATACTTCTTGCTTGAGCGAAGGATTTTATTACGAATGCGGTGAGCCAGATTGAACTCTCTGAGCTTTCCGGACCAAATGCGGAGTACGAACCATCTGGATGTCTGTATATCAATTCACGCTGATATCCTGAATAGAAAATAAATATGAATTACGAATTAATATTAATGAGACTTATATTTTAATATATTGGAATATATATGAGATATATATTCGAGACTAGCAACAATTCAACTATAAATTTTTTGGTCATCTTGAGATCAATTTTGATATTATTTTAATAGAAACATCAAAATATTATTATATTATTTAGATATAAAAAGTATTTAAAAATAAAGAATTTTAGAAACTAGATTTTAGAGACGCAAATGTAATTAAGATATTACATTAATTTCAGTATAACAATTATCTTAATTGTAATCCTAATGAAAAATCAAGATCACTCAGAAATTAAAGATGTACCTTTTTCCATGTTCTTCACCGCTCTCGCTCGTAGTTCTGGATTTTCGACACCGGTTGCATCCAAATAACCGATCACATGAATATTAGGAACAAAAAGAATCATATTTTGCTCGCCACAGCCAAGTGGCAAACGAACGAGACTGTCGAGATTCTCGAGAGCAGGTCCTAGAATGTCTCCTATCAAGGATACGTATGCTCTCGCACTCTCGGGCACTAGGTCTTCCGGTAAATCAAGATCCCAACTGATGGTAGAATCGTCGCTGAAATCCTTCGGGCAGATGAATGCTGACTTGGTCGTTTCTACGGGGAACCCCTCCGGTAGCACAAGTATCGGCTTCACAATTACGTCTCTGAACGAATGTAATACAAGTAATTAAATATCGCGATCTACAATCACTACAATATTTGCTTTTAATTCTAATTTCCATAAGACAATAAGTTATAAAAAAAATTCTACGCATATCAAAATTTACACAAATTGTCTTTGAATAAAATATTGAAAATTTTTAGTTAAGCAGTTATGATGTTACTTCTCTATTAATTCTTTAAATCAATACTCGGAATTATTTGTTCTCTCAAAATCTACACCTACTTTCTTTCCTTTGTCTTTCTTGTTTATCTGTCGAACTTTGCGATTGTTTATTTGAGTTCTCATTATACGTGTTATTTCTACATAATATTATACTGCTCTATCTACCAATACACATTTATATTATTATAATTATAACAAGAATTGAACACTAGTTTTAATAATAATTTTTCAGAAATCATGGTGAGTCCCGCAGATCTTATGAAATTGACGCTTCTGAGGCTAAACGCCGTAAGTCAATTATGAGGCTCGAAGGGAGAGGCAAAAAAAGAAAATAAACATAAAAGAAAGATAGACGTAAAAAATCGTCAAAAATTATAACAAAAAAGCTTGGCAAATTAATTCACTTACTGTGTATATAGAAGCGTTTCTGGACCACATGGTTCGGCGTAGTCCGAGTCGATCGAAGCGGAAACCGTGATATTAACATCACCAAGAACTCGCGGTCTGAGGATATATTCGTGAACCACACTATCACGAGGTTTCACACAGAACGAAGCAACTGCGTGTGACAAATGCAAGTCAAGTCCCGTTGCGTCCTCCAGCTTGATTTTTACCTGCAAAAATCGATCGTTCGTTGTTATTCGATCGTAACATAATGCTATTTAGTAAACACAAACGTAAAAGATTACATAAATGTTATAATTTCCCACTCAACAATGTAAGTGCAATATAACTTGCGTTGTACGTAACAGTTACATCACTTAGAAGGAAATTACAACATTGATGTAATGTTATTGTTCTTAGTGTTCACTGGATACTGATTAAACTTTATAAGTATCGACGACAAAAAGTATAATAGTCTACCAAAGAAAAGGACTCACCGGTAAACTGTGCTGCATGTAATTAAACAGGGAAACTTTCATGCGCAACAATTCGCCGCGTTTCACGCTATATGGTAGACTATAATCGAGGAAGAACGGTTGGAAGCCCGTGATGGTTGTCGGTGGAGCTATCCCGAGACCATGTGTAGGTGAGATACACGTGGTGTATCCAACCCAATCAGTGATAGTGTCAGGCAGAATACGCTCTATAGTCACTTTACCTTCTTTTCTGTTAGAAAAAACGACACTCATTAATCGATATGAATATCCGACAGATATTATATATCAAAATATAAAACTAAAAAGATAAACTCTATTGATACGGTGAATATTAAAAAGCAAAATCTGCTATAAATCGATTCGTACTTGAGTAGCATGGTTGATAAGTTCAGTAGCATTTGATGAGTTCAAGTGTACATACCCGGTTGGTATTAATTCCCACAGCCAAGTTTCAGGAAAATAGGATCTGAGAGTCGTAGGTTGATCGGGTATTGAATCCACGTAACTCTGTTCAGGGCTCAAGTTGAGTAATGGAACTGCCATGGGTAATGTTCTCATTGCCTTATTAATTACTGCTGTTAAAATAATAGTGCATTAATATACTAAACGATAAATAGTTTAATTTTGAACTACAGACATAAAGGAACCCAGTCACTTAAATAATTATTCTTTAATTTGCATTATTTTTTTTTTCTTTTATCTTCACATTTGTAGCAATAATAATAAAAACTATATTAAAACGTTAAAGTATATATTGTTCTTATAAATGTTTAGCAACGAGGTTTTTAGAATCACGTTTATAGGAATATAAAACTACATCAAGTCCACACTTAAAAATTAAAAAGATAAATAGTCTTGTAAATACATACCAGGTTCCGTGCCAGAATGAAGAACAAGTTTGTGGACACCAATAAAATCTCTTGCCTGCCAGAAAAATTGGGGACAAGGTCGTGTTTCCAATATCAAATCGCTCATCACGATAGCTCCGAAATCCTGTAAAAAGACAATAAAAACATAATAATCTTTCTCAATTAATCTTAGAATTATATATATTTGTCTTTTTTCGACGAATATAAATAATTCTAAAATTAATCAAAGAAGATTATTATACTTTATTATCTTTTACAGGATTTCGGAGCTTACATCAAACGCTTGTACAGCATCCACATAATTCACGTCTCCGTGATTCTTCCAGTCGTGGAGAATCGTGGTTCTTCTACTTCTCAAGCGCGACCAAACAGGTAATTCTCTCAAAGCGGGAATCGGTAGATGGTCAACTTCCTCGGTATTGCTTTCATGCTGCATCGTCGCTGTAAACAATTTTACATATTAGGTCACATAAGTTACTTAAAATCATTGTGCGAAAATCGCAATATAAATAAATTTAAATTTAAAGAAAAAATATATTAAAAACAATTTGTCAATGTTATTTTTTTATCTAGGATAATTACTGCTACGTAATACTTAAATGAGATATGAGTGTCAACTTTGTGTAAATCGTCGAATATCTTACATACTTTTGCAGTGTGTCCATGTCCAAATAGGCCGCGTTTCTGGCTCGATATGGAATCTCTTCAATTGCTCGAAGCTTCGTTCTGCATCAATTAGATTCGATTTGGATCCTCCCAAGAAGCGAGTCGACTTATCAACTGCCGAAATACCACAAAGAGACCATGGGGCGGCTTCCACATGATATAGGGTAGCCGTTCCTGGAGTCTGGGCGTCGGTGTGCCAGGCGGACTTCACCTTATTCTCGAAACAATGTCCTACTTCGATTGAGTACGTAGTAGCGACAATCTCGCCGTCTGGACGAATATAGTAGAGAAGCAATTCTGAGATGGGCGCCATAGACGGGGTTATCTTTACGCTTAGAGGGAATCTGGACAAAAGTAATCACAATATATAAACGGTAGTTGTGATTTCGATGTGTATTTAATGTGATATAAAATCAATATAATATAAATTCACAATATATTTATAAAATAAATTTAGTGAGTGCATAGTTAATGTTAGTTAACGTCAATTAATATTAATAATCGATAATGTTAACGATTATTAATATTAATTACGTTAACAATAATTAATGTTAAGAAACAAAATATCAGCTACCTGTGAACGATGGTGTCCTGAGTGGTTTTGTTTCCCGGCGTTTCGACGGCACCTAACAAGTTCCGGAATTCCGAATAATTCAGAACTGTGTCTCTGGTCGGCCGGTGCTTCACATGGCCGTATATCAATAGATCTCCTTTGGAATTAATTGAGTAATGGAAAGAAATAGATTCGTTTGTCTTACTCTTCGCCGGCACCGTGTACATAACATTGAAAGAATATTTTTCCCCGCAGACGATTGGTTGGTAACCTCTAGCTACTGCCAAATAACTGTCTGACGGTGAATACCAAGGACTTACGTCGATGTGCGCTGACGGTTGATCCATAAAAACCTAAATTTTTAAACTAACGTTAGACTCGTACATATATTAAATACTTCCAGAGATATTTTGAACTTTTAAAATATACAAACACTTTTCTTCTAAGTTGAAAGAAATATACACAAATTCCACAATGTAATATAATTTAAATTTAAAAAATGTTAAACATAATTTAACTTTTATATCAGCAATACTATGTCATAATTGTTCAGATGCGTCTTTTACACTTAAGAAATATGGAAGTTACATCTTTGTACTATTTTAAAAGTAAAATCTTTATACTACTTGAAACAGTAAACAGATATAACATCGTATGATTTATATCGATATATATATATATATATATCATGAATTTAGACCGGAAATAATACAAAGTGTATAGAGTGATAATAATTCGAATGCTGCATAGATTTTTTTTCACTCTTTTTAATTTTTAACTACGGACCTGGCGTTGTCTCATATTCCAATAAATGTGATTCTGTAAAGAAACTCTTGGCTAGAAATTTAAGAAAACACAAATAATCTTTTAGAAAATATAAAAAAAGTATAACCCTTTTCTCGAAATATAAATAATAGATAAGTGTATCGACGTACTCGCCAACGTGTGTCCGGTGAATAGTACTTCGTGGGATAGTCGATACCCGTCGCAACGAAACTCAGCAAAACGATATTCCGATGTGATAGTGGCACAATGAAGTCAACGAAGCCGTCGGATGATGACGTGAAGTTACGACATTCTACTACTACGCGAAGCCATTCATCCTTGCCGCGCACTCGCAAGCAAAGTTGAATCTTTTCATGTGGTGCTGGGGTGTCATCGTGTCGCGAGACGCGTAGCTATAGGAGAAATGTATTTCATCAGAAACATACATGTTGCATTCTATAAACAGAACTCTTTGTAGAACTAATTAAAAATAAAAAAATAATAAATTTCTTCCCAGTAAACACGAAGTATCATCCATGTTACAATGTCAGCTCAATCATATGATATATTATGTAACTGTTACTTTGACATATAACAAAGTAATATATCATATGACTGAACTGACATTGTAACATCAATGATACTTTGTGTTTACTGGGTTGCTAACTTTACCTTTCCGTGGTATGGTAGACCTAATTTGAAGTACTTGGGTGTATACGGCAGAAATTCTAATTTTAAAGCTTGATGAACAACCACGGTCCGACTAGTTGTCGTTTCTACTATACCGGTACCAGCTTCGGTGAAATTTGCTATGAGGACGATATTATTTGGTGCTACTTTCCAATGAGCTAGTCCAAGCACCGCGCCTGACAGCACAAATTCTGTACAACCGTCCGGCGAATCTAGCTGTAATAATTCGTTAGTTATAAGTTAGACATAATAGATCTGAATAAATCTTAGGAATATTTTATTACAATCTTCTCTAATTGAGTGAATATACATCCAAAATTCTTTAAAGATATATTCATAGAACAGAATCATATTTCGATATGTAGGAGAGATATGTAGGAGAGAAAATTACTTAATCAACTATGAAAGAATAAAAGAAACTAACCTCTGTTTCGTAATGTATTTCTGGGAGATTCGACTTTCGTCTCCACATCGGTGTTTGAGGCGTGGATTTTAAGAGTAAAGTACCTTTTACAGGTTTACCGTAACTGTATCTGTAATAATATCATTCTATGTACAAAATGTATGAGTAAACATAGCGAACATGCTTTAATTGGTTTTGTATCAAGATATGTACTTACTTGGCACATATGTTCCAAGTAACGTTCTCCGCATCCGCGAGAATGTATCCTGGTGAAGTTATGGTCACTTGAAATCTCGGAAGGACGTATTTCTTCACTTCGAACATTGTTGTATGAACCAGTTGCGGTTGCTTGTTCTTTTCCACTTTGACTTTCCAGGTGCCCTGTAACGTAAAAAACATCTTCAGTATTTCTACCAATCTTTCCATTGATAACTTCACATTTGCTTAACTCTCTAGCATCAATGTAAATAGGATATTTACTGGACACTTCGCGACGTACTCGGCAATTTCGCTTTATCGAATTTTTAAAGACAAAATCAATTATCAAATCAAAGAAGAGTATTCAGTTTTACCGGGCTTGGTTCCGGAGATAGAGGAAACTTCAATTGCACCATTCCATTTTCGGTACTGACGTTGGTCCATTGTGCTACTCGTATTTCGGACGGATTTTCGATCCATACTTTTGGTATCTAGAAACAGAGAGAAAAATTTAATATTACCAATAAATAAAAAACAAAAATCTTATGAAGAGATCTAAAATTTTTTTAAAAATTATATCTACATTTCCGCTTTTAATTAAGATTTTAACTTTTATAATTGAAGCTGTTAAATATGCCATATATTCCTATTTTAATTAAAGCTGTTAAATATGCCATATATTCCTATTTTAATTATATTATTCTTATTATTATAATCAATATTTATTTCGTGTTTCTATGTTAATAGCAAATAACAAACCGTTTTCTTCCAAGGCTTCAAATCGTGCTTCAACATAAGGATCCTAATGTTTACATCTTGCCCCGGCTTATAGACCGGTTTATCAGTCTCCACGAACGTGATTAACGAATCGTGCTCGATGTAAACTTCCTTCTCTGTCTCTACGACATAATCGGGATACTTATCAAATGTGATCTTCAATCGCAATCGTGCTTTGAAGTTCTCCGTCCGTGGTACTACCAGTTCCAGACACGTTTCTATCCCTGCAAATGACCGGATGTTATGAGAAACAAGAAATAAAATGTCTACCAGTATATTCGTAACGAGAATAATTTGAATGTATGTTTGTAAATTCATTAGCATCTATAAAATATTTATTAATATATTTACAAATACTTGAAATATAAAATTCATAAAAATAATATAAAATATATGTAAATTTTAAAATATATGTTAATACATCTAATATTATACATATACATTATTCAGATGTCACATTCATTGAAATGATAGAATGCATCTTCATCTTCTTCTTGATTCAATTAAGAATGCGCGAGATGGGAAGTTAAAGAAAAATGATTGATTAATTATTTTTTTCAAAATATATGTTCAAAAGATCGTCGTTGTTAACTAATACTCGGTTATTTCTAGTAAAACCTAATTATTCCGTGATTTATATCGCCACGGTTCGCCATTCGTTTATGATTCTCATCAATATATACGCGACCGCGACGTCAGAATATGATAAAGTCGGACCTTGATCGAGAGCGGTACTTGTTGTTCACCCCGTGCGTAGTAACAATACAGATAAGTTTCCCATGTGATCCGAGCGATTAGTTATTTCCCCTCCAAAGAGAGACTCGGCTGATTTAGCTCCCCCGCAGGAAGCGACGACAATTTCAATTTACGATTTGTTTAAAGCGTCCGACTCGTGGCGGCGAAGGAAGAAAGAGGGACGGGGCCCGCTTCAGGGACGTCGCTAGGATTTTCGGGCCCGGAAACGAAGTCTCTAATGGTGGACGTTGTGACGCAGACGTCAAATCATCCGCTATCGATTCCTCAACGGTTTCTCCCTTGGCAGACTTTGAATACGTAGCTTTCCTCGCGTCGCGAGTCCGTTATCCTACGCTCCTGGAGCGAACGTGCGATCTCGCAGCGTATTTTCAACGACTGCGTATCGTGTTGCGCGCGCGATAACGCATCCACGGCTTTGCCCGAGCGCTCGATTATCCTTAGACATATGTCGCGAGCGTGAAACTCCACATTCGAAAAGTGCAAGAACATAAGTTTGATGAGCCAGTTTTTGCAGCATGACCTGACATATGTGCTACTTTTCGGGCAAACCGCGTAAAAAAAACCGCCTCCAGATGAGGCATCGAGCATTCAAACTCGAGTAGTCGCATATCCTTAAATTACGGTATCGTATCGATGGAGGTTTGATGAGGAAGGAAAAGAAACGCGCTTGCCTGTCTGGATGACATTGCTTGTGCTGGCCAATACTTCATCTTTCGTAGTTGATGGAGATAGCAACTCCAGTATAACATGCGCCGGAGGCTCTAAATTGTGCAGAGATAAACAGCCGCTCTCGATCTCGCCGGCCAAAAATCTCCTTGGCGCGGTGAAGACGTATCCTCTAACAAAAAAAAAACTATCAATTAGACGAAACAGAAACGTCATGAACTACGATTGGCGAAGCTTTGGGACTTTGGGAGTAATTTTATAGTTCAACGATAGAAATCACGTTATAAATCGCCTAAAAAATCGTGGTTAATTGGAACAACGATATGTTCAGAATCACCCAACAATGTCCAAAATTTCTCAATTAAAAACAAGACTTCTTGAATGACATTCTCTGGATTAAATACTTTTCAAATTGTGCAAAACAAATGTTACGTTGCGTGTTGCCAAATTTTAAACATTAAGAGAGAGATTCGGTACAATATTAAATATTAGATATTGATTATAATCTCGCGATCTAAAGAAAAACATTTAGAAACGTTGTGTTCGATGCGCGAATATTGTGAACGTTTTTCCTGTGTAACTATTAAGTCCCACAAAATCCGCGAGGCAAACATTCGCATCCGAGAGTACGATAGCCGAGAGAGCTACTCGCTATTACTTCACGAAACAAAGACCAACGATAAAGATGATTTCAGCACTCTTTACCGATTAGCACTCGCGCCGACGAGCCCTTCGCAAGGTAGAAGGAACACGTGCAGGAAGACGAGAAGTACACAGGATACGATCGACTTATCCATTGTCTCTCGAGTCGAGTTTCTCGACTCACTGATCGCGGCGGTCGACGCACTCGCACACGCTCGTTCGTCCGAGAAAATCTCAGTCGATCGTCGCGAGCATTATTAACACGACACACACGTTCTACCGTCTCGTTGTCGTTTCTTTGCGAGAAGGAGTACTCGAGTTGTTGCACGGACTAGAGAAGAACGCGGCCGCCAGAGATGCTGCGGGCCGACTGAAAGCGCGATATTCGTACCCGGCACTCTTATTATTAACCCCTTGAATCCGCGAGTAAGGAGGAGAGGGTTACGCGGGACCAGATCAAATCGCGAGAACCGGCCGTGTTGACGCTCAGTATCCTTTTCTACGTCGTCGGATCGAATTGGCTTCCTGGAATCGCTTATTGACGACAGTCGTACGCGATTATCACAACGTGTACTTTCCACGTGACGTTTCAACTCGTCCGTCCGATGTTGATGTCCGACGTTTTCCTTCTGACATTCTTTTCCGATGAACATATTCTCTCTAGATAGAGAGAACATTATTCTTAATATCTTGAGAACATCCTCTTAAGACAATGTCTTCTTTAAGGAATCAAGCAGGCTATGTTTCAAAGTATCACGCGCGCACATACATAATGATACATCTATAATATATATAACCAGATATAAATTTGAAAAAATATATCTTATACTGAAAAAACGAACGATTAGGCGTTATTTTCGCATGTCCGCAGTATCGATATATCTCTTAGGTCAATTCCGCAATAATAAGAGAAATCTTATCTCTAGCAGCATGTAGTAGTTTACAATAATGTAAGAAAATCGTCTGAGCAAAGTACTTAGTGCTAATTTTTAGAATTTTCAAGAAATTCTAAGGATATCCTAAAACAATTACAGTATAATCTCTTATGGATATTTAATGAAGATTCTTTTGATTTATCCCTCGTTTCTTTGCTTGATTATACCTAGACAATTGCAGGTATCTGAAGGTTTGAAGACGCAGCCACCAGATATATCTTCGGGATCATTATTCGCCGGACTTCGTAAGGATAATAATCGTAAGATCATCGTCGTCGTCGTGTAAAACCGTCATATCTTTTTCGTTAACATCATTTCACCAACTCCAGATTTCCCAATGATTCAACAGCTCTCGTAACTTTGATGACCCTCGGTGTCATCATCGAGTCGCGTGTCGAGGGTTATCGCCCGCGTATTTGTGTGCAATCATGCTTTCTCGCTTCTCGTCATGCCGCTTTATCAAAAGAAGGCGGAAGTTAGCAGGAGCGAGGAATCTACGATGCGCATGCGGGGTGTCTCGAATTATTTGAACTGAAACATTCGTCGCAAATCAGTCAAGAAATCTGTCGACGAAATTAATTCCCGCTACATATATATGTACGATATAAAAATCGAAGTAATCACAAGGTTGCAAGCGCGGGACGTAATCCGTACGTGTGTACAAAGATAAACGCACGCGCGGTCACAGTTGAGTTAACCTCCAACTTATCCTCTGTTGTATTAATTATCTTACGAATACTTACATTTTCCTACTTTTAGATTCCTCGAAATACGATAAGGAATTGTGACATCCTATTTGTATAAGGATATAAAGTGACAATTTTATCCGGAAATTTCGACGAGCTCATTTCTTTGAATCGCTCTCGTAAAAATGGCTACCGTACCGAATTCAATTAATCTGTTTTACCTGTTGTCGTTTATGTCGCGATCAATATGTTCGACTCGAACGTTGGTACTTGCGACATTGCAAAATACACACTCCGAAATTGCGGAAGATTCGCTTTACTGCACTTGTCGCCCGCTGAATATCCAATAAAAGAACTCAAATTCTAGGCGTCTAGATAGCGATATATTTTTATCCTTAGAAAGCAAACTATTGTCTTGCTTCTATTGGACGTTAGATGTCGTACACATCGATGACACTGGACGTCTTGTGGATCTCCCATTAGTCAAGTCGATTGTTGTCCTCATGCGTTGTCTTGGGGTGGAAAGTGGTGAACGGCAGCAGTGAAAGCGGGTGTTCGCGAGCGTTCCTGTTGTCGATGTCAAGTTAAAAACTCAATCGGACAGGATGTCGTTTCTTCGTGGCTCCGCCAACTACGTGTGGTGCACCACCAGCGTGCTTGGCAAGGGTGCGACCGGCGCGGTGTTCCAAGGTGTCAACAAGAACAACGGCGAGCCCGTAGCTGTCAAGACGTTCAATCAGCTCAGCCACATGCGACCGCACGACGTGCAAATGCGAGAGTTCGAGGTACTGAAGAAGGTCAAGCACGAGAACATCGTGAAGCTGTTGGCGATCGAAGAGGAACAGGATGGTCGAGGCAAAGTGATCGTCATGGAGCTCTGTACTGGTGGTAGCCTCTTCAACATCCTCGACGATCCCGAGAATACGTATGGCTTGGCGGAAAGTGAGTTCCTGTTGGTGCTGGAACATCTGTCGGCTGGTATGAAGCATTTACGTGACAACAATCTGGTTCATCGAGACTTAAAGCCAGGTAAGAGATAAATAAGCAGTCTAGTTGTTTATTCTCTTAAAACATGTCTATGTAAGTGTTGTTTTTCTTGGGCCTTTAGAACTATTGTCTAAGTATGCTTGGCTATTTCTTTAAAATGGGTCAATATAGAGATCTAAGTTAATAAATCTTGAAAATATAGATTGTTATATACTTTTCATATTTACATAGTTTTTGACATAGAACTTTATCTACTTATATTTTTATGCTGCTTTTTGTGGGACTTCTCTCATATTACAAATTTAGATAAAAGAGCTTTTGTAAGCTTTATATACTTATTGTCTCTCTGATATCTCTTCAAGCTTTACAACTCTCTTAATGAAATTTCAATATTGATTAATGTTCTTAATTTAATGCAGTATAATAAGAAATATATTTGGATTTAAGGTTCCTGATTCCATTGCTGTGAAACCTTGTATTAATGACATCAGAAGTGAGAAAAGGCATGCCATTTTCAAATAAAAGGATATTTATATAAAATATATAAAGATATTTGTATGAAAGATGTTTTTTGCCCCTAACATCGTCAATCCAGGATTGTGCAATAGTGGGACAAAGAATCTTAATATATTCTTACCTTGATATCAAGGAGAATGTATATGTAGACCTTTGTCAAGAGATGTTTATTGCAACTTCTTTTTTTGTAGGTAATATAATGAAATTCATCGCTGATGATGGCAGCACAGTATACAAGCTCACTGATTTCGGGGCTGCTCGGGAATTACAGGAGGACCAGCAGTTTGTTTCTCTATATGGCACCGAAGAATACCTCCACCCGGATATGTACGAACGCGCGGTCTTGAGGAAGCCTGTTAGCAAAACGTTTGGCGCGACCGTGGATCTGTGGTCCATAGGAGTAACTCTCTATCACGTTGCCACGGGAAACCTGCCGTTCCGACCGTTTGGCGGACGAAGGAACAAAGAGACCATGTTCTACATTACCACGAAGAAAATGTCAGGCATGATATCCGGACTGCAGACTTCGGAGAACGGACCGATTGAGTGGAGCAGGGAACTGCCGCAAAACTGCCAGCTAAGCGTGGGCTTAAAAAAGATAGTGACACCGTTATTAGCCGGTTTGCTGGAGGTGGATCCGCAGAGGATCTGGAGTTTCGAGCGGTTCTTCAGCGAAGTTACCGACACGCTGTGCAGAAAGCCCATTCATATATTTAATGTGCACAAAGCCAGCCTCATCAAGGTCTTTCTGCATCCGGAGGAGAAGCTGGTTGCTTTGCAGATACATATTCAAGATCAAACCGACATCATGCCTCACGCGCAGATTCTGCTTCTCGGTGAGTTTCCGCTCATAGGCCTTGTCGAGGAGTCTACGCCGGGCAAAGGTTATCCCAATACCAGTAACGATAAGCCACTGATGCTGTTCTCGCGGGAGAATAATAACGTACTGTTGCCGGTGGAGAGCGAGTTACCTAAGTTCCCTGTCTTCGCTAATCTCGTCTCTGTGGAGAACGATGCGAGCCAAGCCAAAGTCGCATGTTCTGTCGGGCATGTCTGTAAACGAAGAATCGATAAATTGGCGTTGTGCAGCAAATTATTGCGCGATGCGATAGAAGCATTCAGTGGGCTCTTGTCCATGGAACTTACCCGAGTGTTGGGGAAATGCCAACATTGCAGAGAGTTCACTAAAGCCATCGAGGACACCGTGTTGGCGATCGAGAGAAGTGAAAATTTTGCCCGACAAACTTTTCGCAAGTTCGGCAGCCAGAGCGCGGTGGAGATCAAGAACTGGCGAAAAGATCTGGACGCAAAAAGTAAGGAACTCACGACTGAACTGACGCCGGCGATAGTGCAGCTTCATCAAAGGTAAATCGCATTTGATTAAACTATTACAATTAAATTATTACATTTGATTAAACTAACCAACTTGATCAACTTCACTAAGTTATATAAATGGCGTAAATACAATCGTGCGTAGGTACGTGAAAGAAGGTAGTCTGCGTGGAGAATGGGACAATAGTACTCGCGATCTGTGGTGTCCATGGGCCACAAAAGCGAGCCAACGGGCGGCGACGTTGGTTGATCGTTTGAGGGATGGTTGGCAACATTTGCTGAGAGACCGTGCCACTCGTAGTCTAACTTACAACGACGAGCAGTTCCATGTTCTCGAGCGTATAAAGGTACATAGGTTTATGTTATTCTAACACGTCATCGTAGTGATGTCGAATTATGACAATTTGAAGAAAATAGAAATTGTATAAATTATTTCTTATATCTTATACGTTGTAACTTATCATTTCTTTCGTCACGATATAATATTCCAAAGAACATTAAGACATCTTTCAAGATACGCGTGGTATACAGTTACAATATACTGTATTACAATGACGAACTAATAAAAAAATCTTAAAAATAATGAATGCTTCATTTCATTAAAATACTGTGATTTCGCTGGACGAGCAGGTGACAGAAACTGGACGCAGATTGAAAGCGCTCCTGGAGACGGAATGTGTACCAGCCATGACGCAGCGATCCGAGTGCGTCGCGGATTGGTATAAGATGGCGCAGACAGTATACCTGCAGACACAGATATTGGATAAGGATATAGACAGCTATGAGCACGCCTTGGAATCGTTCTCGTATCGCTTGTCGCAGGAGAGCAAGGAACGCAATGAAAGTCTTCTGCATTCGTTGGATAGACTGCCGAGCAAGCTGAAGACAATCGAGAAGACGAGCGTGCCGGCTCAAGAGAACACAAAGAAATGGCGCAATATCTGCGACACGCAAGAACAAATTACAGTAATACTTTATGAAAACGGTCGGCTCATAGATCAGCTTGACCATTTGTCGGCGATTGATAGATTGGAAGATATAGGTGATTCGGAATATGAACTCTAATACGGGCAATCTTGTCATTTCTCCATCAATCTCGACAGTACTTAAATGAGATGAAGACTGGAAATTAGAGTATAATTTTAGAAGTACGACGTACATATACAGTTAATGTACAGACCTAAGGATAATGTAAAAAAAAATAAAATGTCTTATTGTTACTTTGACTAAATAAACTAAAAGTTTACTTTAAAATCAACTTATGATCATTTATTTTCGTTGCAACATGAGGATGATTGCAGCGTAATAAATAATTATAGCTTATCATACTAAGCTATAATACAACGAAGCTAAACGCAAAGATGTATACAGTTTTCTTGTATGATTATGCGGATTCACGGTATAAAACTAGCAAATTAGGTATATTTTTTACGTACATAAAATCGCTACGTGCGAGTTCTTCGCGCGATTCATGCGTCTATATGAATATTTCTCTCGACTAGGGCGTTTAACCTTTGCTTGCGCTTCTGTTCTTTGTGCTGTTCTTGAACCACGTGAAAGTGTTTCAATAGTTTGCCGAAGTCGAACTTGCAGTGGGCGTCCACTGTTTTCTGTTGCAATTGCTCACTCTTGAGCGGTTGCATCCACTTTTGCTCACTCTTCGGTGGTTTTGTGGCCGGCGGTATTGCCGCTAAACGACGCTGGAGAGTCGCGTAAGCTTCACTCTGCGGCAATATCATCAGCAAACCATATAATGCGTATATCAGGGCGTCATTCTCCTCCCATTCCAAGAGCTGCAATCTCAAGTCTTCAAAAAGAAATATCACAGTTAGTATCTTTCGTCAGTTGGTAAAGTTAAATATATGAAACATCATGTCTCACAACATTAGTGAAACGGCAATTATCGTTAAATCACAAAATAACTGTTGACATATCGTCTCGTTTAAACATTAATAGATGCCATAAGTATGCTTACAAGTAAATATTGGCGATTCTATTAGTTGCACCAACTTGTCTATTTCCGTAAGAAATTCCACTGTGACCTCGATATTCTCACTAATGTAATTAGATATTACGTTAAGGTTCTCATCACTGTTGCAAAATATTCATCAAAATAGTAAGGATGCATAAAAGAATAAACAGAATAAAGGATACAAAGAGCGAATGATGTTGCACGCATGTCGATAATGCTGAGACAAAAGACACAGGGCTACTGTCGCGACTGGATTATGACACCAGGATACATACAGGCATTCGAATAGCGCGCAACTATCCTAGAAACATAAATTCCAATAAACAATCTAATAAAATTTCACGTGGGTGCTGATTAAGTGACGTGATGGACTTACTGGAGAGTCCAAATGTCTAAGTTTGTTGCGCAAGTCGAAGAGCTCGGAGCTGGTTAATAAGATCACGTTCAGCGTCTGTATCATCGTACACGCGAAGCTCAAATTTTGTTCTTCTAACAAGATTTTTGCCAGAGTCTTGTATATATCCTCCGCGCTCAAGAGTATGCACAATTCTCTTATGATAAAAGCACCTCGTTCCTCTAACAAGTGTCTGTCGGTCGAGAAGAGCCTCAACAAATTGACTATGAACTTTGTAAAGTATTTATTCTGCATCTTCGCATTTGGTTCGGTCGTTGCAGCCTCTGGAGACTTCGAGCTGATAATTTCAGCCATTACCACTAAAGTTTGTTGCACCACTTCGTCAGAGGCATCGCTTAAAGATTTCATTAGCATTGGAAACAAGTCTTCTATGTGGTTAAACATCTTATGTGGAATGTTTATAAACAAATGATGTATCCACTTTAAAACTGCAACTTTGGTCTGGACAGATATGTACAACAAATGTTTTGTAAGTACTTCTACGACACTGGCGAGGTTCAAGCTTTCAGCTAAAGGACAGCTCATATCTGAAAATAAAGGAGAATTATTATTATGACAAGGTAAAATTCTTCTAGGCTATAAGCAATAACAATCGTTTAATCATTTCCTTTTTATGAACTTTTAAACTATTTTATTGTTGAGAACTTAAAAGTGCTATTTGGAATTTTGAATTCTTAAAAATCTTTTAGATTTAACAGACCTAAACGAATTTCAAATTTCTTAAGAATCACGAAAATTTTCAATATTAAAAGTTTGGACGAAATAATATATTAGGTAATTATATCAACTTAAGTAAATACAATACTATTTTTTTTAATATTACAAATTATAATGCGTCTTTAAACTTTTACAAACCTTTTAATTTCTAACAAACTAATGTTTTAAATCTTTTGAAATTGCCAAGATTTCAAGACTTTAACATCTTCCAAAGTCCTCTAAAAAATTTCTGATTCCATGTAACAGCCGAAATAATTCAAAACTCGTCACTGGAAATAGATAATAAACAATACAAATGTTTACCTTCCTTCTCCTTTGTAGGATCTTTATTATTGGTCTCTTTTTTATTATCCTTCGTGATCTCCGTGTTTTCCATGATTATCAATCTCATTAGATTCGTGTTTACTTGCGTTGCAGTTTCCTTAATACTCTTCCGCGTATCACCATCGTAGGCCAAGCATGGTAGAACGGCTACGAGAATGCCGGACATGTACGGGAGCATAAGAGGCCCGGACAGCTGCACGAATTCTTTTATCCAAGTAATCGCCGTCAACTGAAGCAACTCGTCCGTACTCTGGGCGTGCATGATCAGTATATTTATCATGGCCGGGAAGTCCACTCTCGTGGGATTTGACTTTATGCTACGCAGAAATTCACCGAGCACCGTATCTGTGATCTTCTTGATCTCTGGCATGGGATCCTCCAGTATCCTGAACAGCCCATCAAGTATCTCCGGTAAGAATAAGATGAAGTCCATGTTGGGCACTGCTGCTAGCACGGAAACCCACGCTATCACGAACTGCCGACCGAACGGGTTCTTCGTATAGATGCGTTCGCGTAACAGAGGCATGAAACCAACTAAATCGAAAAGGCCACTCTCTGTCACGATGTCCTGAAACAAAATATATAGAAGAGTATTGACATTCAACCTAATAAGTATGTTGTCAGATTTATAGTTGATCAGAATACTCTTGTGGCAGATCCATAGCCATTTATATCTGCATTAAATTCATATTCTGTTGACAGAACCTGCTAACATAACTTGACAACAGATTTGCGACAGAAACCAGGATCTACAATATATTCCATTTAAATATACTTAAATGATTACAGAATGACAGATTCTGCCATCAATTTGCCATCATATTTTATTAGATTTTATTTTATTTCTGTTAATAAGTTGCAGACAAAATTTATAGTAGACATAAAATCTGTTTCTGTAGCTGGCTAGCTGAGTAATAAGTGAAAAAATACAATTACCTTCATCAATCTGTCAAGCAATTCGGTAGCGTTCTTTATATTCTGCTCAGAGTCGCACGCGAGTTTACTTAGGGCGGCGAAGATATCCGTGAACTGAGGCAACACCGCACCTCTGGCCACTTTGACGACATTGTACAGACTCTCGCAGGCATAATAACGTACTCTCAGATCAGCGTCGCAGAAGCACGCCAGGATCGGATGGATCAGGTCCTCTATGTACTGGCCGGTGTCTTTTCCGAGACCGACGGCGATTGCCGCCAGACCTATCAACCCGCCTTTGCGCGTATGCGGGTTCTGCGAGGTCGCAAAGTCCTGTCCGAGCACCTTCAGCAACCTCTTGATCTGCACGGTGTTGTTGTGAGCGGCGAATTCCTTCACCATCCTACAAGAAAGAAATCGTCCGAAGAAATCGTCAGAAGAAATCATCCTTCTGACATATCTGTAAGGAACCAATTTCCGAAAGTAAACAGTGACTAAAGATAACCTCACTTTTCGATTTCGACGGCGGCTGGCTTCCGTTTCTCGTACAATTTGTCATTGAGAGAACGCACGCACGCCGCGCTGAGGGGCGCGTAATCCCTTTCGGACATCATTCTGCGCGCCAATTTATCCCGATCAATTCCTAATTCATGGGTAAAACGTCAAAATACGTCGGACTGCTGTCAAAATCGCGACTCGGGCGCGTGCGGACAGTGGGCGGGATCGGAAATGTTCGGCAATCATCGGCGCGTATGTGTGCTGCATTGCCGACGATACTTCAAGCTTGGGGCCGATTGTTTCAACTTGATAAGCTATTTAACAGTTAAATGTCTTTGTTTTTTTCTTCAAAATAAACAAAGCAAACATATGATTTAACTATTCGATAGCTTATCGAGAAGTTGAAACAATCGACCCTTAACAAAGTATGTTT
This sequence comes from Odontomachus brunneus, assembly GCF_010583005.1. Lineage (NCBI taxonomy): Eukaryota > Metazoa > Arthropoda > Insecta > Hymenoptera > Formicidae > Odontomachus > Odontomachus brunneus. The sequence goes on from NW_022639594.1 coordinate 79,536, forward strand.
AACTCACTCTAACTTATTATACAGTTCAGAAAGTTCAGCTTAAAAGAACAGACTTAGAACTGTCAATTCTCACCAGCACTATGATACACTTTCTGTACTCAGGACGAAACAAGCGTGATGGAAAAAGGAGGAAACTTCTCTGCAATATTTTCTTTGTTCTCTCTGATAAATCTCCAATATACATTAACTTCAACTTGAGTACAGGAAATATAATAGTGTAGCTAAAACATTCTACACATTCTAAGATGCATATTCTAAATTTCACTGCATTTTTTACTTTAATTAGTAGAGATTAATAAGTGATACATGATAAAACTGCGTATCTTATTATAGATACTTTAAAATGTATGTACTTTACATTCATATAAAATTTACATTTAGTAGATATAATTAACGTTAATGTATTATGTTCAGGTTACACACTTTACATCTTGTATAATATTTAAACCTTGACAAAAATATACTGCATACATTCCATAAAGAAAATATAAATCGTCTCGTACAAACATCCTTCATTAAATACGCTATGCAGCGAGTTTTTGTCAAGAACTTGATATATCGTAGAGTTACACATTAAGATGGAAAATTTCTTCTAGAAAAGATAACACACGATTTATTTTCGTTCGCTGTACAAAGTAACGTGGATCACGCGTAAATTATGAATAACGATTGTGGTCGATATACGAAGTACCATCTTAGAAGCGTACAAATGGAAGTTGGAGACACGCGGGTCGTTCTAGTCGCATGCATAGATCGGAATGTTAACTCTAATTTATGCATGCTAATCTCGCTAATATACACCGTTCTTTTGTACGTAGAGTTTACAAATATAAAAAGAGGATATCTAAAAGTGAGAATTTATTATATGGCAGTTGAATGATTACATTGCTGATTTGTGTGAAAATTATACATGAAAAATTTTAGGATTTCCAAATGATAAAATGATGAGAGAAAGCTGTCTACTTATGTAATTTACGATACCCTTTTGTCTTCTCTCAGCAGTAATGTAAGCTCTTTTCTCATGATTTGCAAACGATTGACAGATGTTAAAAAAATCTATCGATGCTTATAGTAAACAATTGAGACAACCGAAGACTTTGAGCAATGCCATAACGCATTTTTGTATATAAAAAGAATCATATTAAACGTTTAAAAGACAATTTCAGTAAACATAAAAAAAACAGTGATAATAAAATTCTAATGTCACAATAAATATAAATATATGCATTATGGGAAAGAGCAAAGTCTTTGATTTTCCTGATTTTCAGAGTTGATTAGAGGTAAACAAAAAAAATAAATCATATTTTCTGAATTAAAAGTAAACACTGGAACGATAATTTTTATTTAGTCCATTTGTCCACTTTTACTGGATCTCAACACGAACCTCCTGTTTGCTGTTGATATACCTCTATTGTATCTCCTTCCTCCATCTCTAATGTTGTTGGTGTGTCTAATTCATTAATGGGCTGTCCATCAAATCTAAATCTGACTGCTGCTATTGCCAGACCCTGTGTGATTTAACATTAATTATAACATTAATTATAACATATTATTCACTTCACAATTAGTACAAATTTGCAACATAGTGCATCGGCAACTATATATTGAAGAGTAACAAGAACTATTTTACTGATGTTTGCATTATACAATGTCTGCATTGAGTACAGCTGTTTACTGAATGTTGTAAACTTTTGAATCAAGTTGATATTTTTAGATTTTATCAAGACACACATTGTACCACAGGTACAAACTCAATCAGATTAATTCCAAAAGCTCATTGGCTTGGTTTACATCGTACACTTGATACATGTACTAAATAGTAACTTTCTATTAGATAATCTTAATATCAACGATATATATAAACAATGGTATATTAAGCTGGTATAATCAATAAAACTTACCAACAAAACGTATTATAATGATTGAATGCGTCGCCGTTGATATGCATTGTCGATATTGAGATTATCTAATAGAAAGTTACTATTTAGTACACATATCAAGTGCATGATGTAAACCAAGCCATTGAGTGATTAAGTGGTGTTTATACTAAATGCAATCAATGGAAACATTCAGTATAATTCTCAACGAAGGTATATATGTAAGTGTTCATGTAACGTTACTTACTACACGATCGCAATATGCATTCATCAATTTGCGGAGGGGTGTGTGTTTCTTAATTTTAAACTGGACTACCGCGTTGTCCTGCCCCAGCACTTTTAGGTTTATGTGCTCCGATTCTGTTTTCGTTTCCTGTTATCAACAAAGAATGATTGTAGTAAGACGCGCGAAAGCGGCTTCGGCCCGCGCTACATCGTAAATAACCGTCTGATACATTGTATTAGGTTAGGTTAGGAAGCGTTACCTTCTTCTCGTCCGACATGATGCTACGGTTCGCACAATGCCGATGACAAATATACACTCAAATTCACCAAGCAGCACGATGTCCACGATTTCAGCAAGACGGCCGATCCGTTCGCACTTATTATGCCGTGACAACTCTTAAAATAACACTTGCCGAAAAATCCCGCTTCTCAAAACGGCGATCACGACGTTGCCGTCTTGCACGAACGACGTGATGTGTAGAGGTCAACCGCAATTGAAAATCACAAAATGAAATCACTGCCTGGGGGTTGATTGAGGGTGCTTTCCAGTAGCGTACACTGTGTTACACAAAACCAGTTTATTGGTTGCATATTATCTTACAAGATATTTTAGATAATATGTGACCAATAAACTGGTTTTGTGTACGTGTGTGTCAAGATGTGTTAAGCAGTTGGAAAGCACCCTGCGTATCTCAAAACGGAGTGAAAAGAGAGCGTCCCGATTGACCACGATTGGACACAAGCGATGCAAAGAATTATCTAATGAATTACCAAGTCGAACCAATGGCTGCGTTCAGGGGGTCGATTGTGTATCTCGAAACGAAGTGGAAATTACAAAAGTCAGCAAATTCACTAGGCATTGACCAATGAAGTTACAAATATTCTAGTAAATTTGCTCACTTTTGTCATTTTCACTCTGTTTTGAGATACACAATCGACCCCCAGAAAACATAGCTGATCAGTGAGCGGTCAGTGATTATTGGTCCTTATGGCTCCTGTACACAGCACGCGGTAAACGTTGCCGCGTTCTGTGTGCAGAAGCCATAACTTTTCCGTTATCGCATCACTTCACAGTACAGAAACAGAAAATAGACACCTAGTTTACATTAAAAGTCACATTGAAAAGCATTCGGAAATACTCGACACACGAAGGTACACGGTACCTCCACTACTTTCCCACTGAAATCACGAAAACACACGAGAGAGTGATGTTTTTGAACGCAGCCTAAATGTTGTTAGAGAGCCTAAAATCAGAGAGTTGTCAAATC